>NW_003314423.1:30855-141583 GCF_000143415.4 Selaginella moellendorffii | reverse complement strand
GTGATAATAACAAATACAACTCAAAAACAAAATCAGTCTATGCTATCAATTTTTTACCCATAGGAACTTCAATGTGCTTCTGGATGTACCAGAAAGGACTCCTTAGCTTATGGAACTGCAGAAGGTAGCTCGAGTTTTTCTTTCATCTCTGAGAAGAAGCTAATAAAGCTTTTGCTTGTAGTAACCTGAGCATAGATGGTGAAAACTGGTGGCAAGGCCATGCACATGCTTACTCAATTCCCAGCCAAGGCACTCTTAAAAGGATTGATTCACCAAGTTTAATATTTGTAGCATCACAAGTCTCCCTGCAAGCTGACTTGGTCACTCGGAGAAACTGAGAGACAGTCTACTTCATGATTGAGTTGAAGGAACTCAAGTTGGTTGTTTGGTTGTTGTTGCTGTTTGTGGGATTGAAACACCAGAGGATCTTCTCATAGATTGCCTGGGACATGAATGCATCCTTGCCAACACTGATTTTCAGGGGTTGTTCATGTAAGTAGTACTCATTTCCTTCAAGTTTGATACTACGCAGGTTGGGTCATTTGTTTGACACAGCAAGGCGTGAATTTCATCGTTAGCATGTAGCTCTAGATCATAAAAAAAAATTGGTTTTTTTACTTCCATACTTGGTCCCGGTGGGAGTGTGAAAGCTTTTCTCTCAGATTTACCAGACACTTGCTGGGCGGGAATGATGGTACATATGCATGAGTTTTTCCTCTAGTGTTTTTCAATCTCTTTCTCTTTCTTGAGCAACTATGGCAATGCTTTCCAAAACTTATACACATATGGCGGATACAGCATTCTTCCCTGCATTGATGCTGTTATTGCCTACATCTCTGAAGATAACAGCACATAGATGATAATTTGGTAACATCAGATATCAAATCAAAATCTGGATTTGATCATTTGTAATCTGGATCTATAATACAGCACACTTAGGGATGGACGGTTGCCTGTGAAAGTCTGCAAGAACAAGGTAACTGTAGAGCTGCAAGGAATGAACCTTCAGGAACTTACTCTATGAAGAATCTAATAATCCAGAACACCTTCTGCTCAAGGTTCCTCGGGGATATGAAGAAAGAAACATTTAGACTGCGAGAGATTCCTTAATGACCTTGCCATAAGCAAACACGTCTGCTTGGGCATATAAACTCGTTGGTTGTTATGACAATTTACTGACAATCTCATCTGAATGAATCGTCAGCCTGTGGTAACGAGAGTAATAGAAAACTTACTTCTCAAAATCACTGATTGCTGTCTTTTGATGATTCCAATGAAGTCGCACAGAACAACTTGATGTTTGTTACTATCTGAAAGTACTGAGCTTTCCTTCACCAATGCGCAAAAACGCAGAAAAGCGAGAGTGTTGAGGCTGATATCGTCACTAAACTTGTTTTCTTATGAATGCAAGAATGCCATTCACAGTCTGTGAATATTGTGTTCTTGGTTTCAGTAATGTGTTGAAAGTTATTTCTGGCAACTTTCTCCACCAGTTCAAATGCAAGATGCATAATGCCGCTATCTCTATCTGTTGCAGCAGTAATAAAAATCTGTAATCGATAAAGCATTGATACCTTGTCCAAAATTACTATAATT
This sequence comes from Selaginella moellendorffii, assembly GCF_000143415.4. NCBI lineage: Eukaryota > Viridiplantae > Streptophyta > Lycopodiopsida > Selaginellales > Selaginellaceae > Selaginella > Selaginella moellendorffii. The sequence continues at coordinate 139,987 of NW_003314423.1, read as the reverse complement.
TACCATAACCATAATTTTCCAGCCAGATTTTACGTTGCCAACTCGGATCCTGCCTCTGTTGAGACCTGTGGCACTCAGGAGGAACCTGGCAACCTCTTCAGGAATTTTCTCCACTTCTTGGCTTTTACAAGGAAATCAATACTCATGCAAGGCTTCTGGTTGAATAGTATGATTCCTTTCTGCATAGTGTAAAAAACTTGGAATGCCCAGTTCTTCATGCATCCCTGGTGTATAGGGTGGAAAAGTTACAGAAGAAATTCTCAGCACTGGCGCTCTCTTACAATGAAGCAGGGATAGAGGTTACCTGAAGCTCAAGGTTGTGAACACGTCTTTGACTGCATTTAAGTTGATGCTTGATCTGTTTCTGATTCTAATGGTTCAGTGGTCTCATCCCCGACTTCTGTAGCAATAGCTCCTCCCATGGATATGCTTAGAGTGTCCGAATGTCTACTTCAATGCCATAATTTCTCGCATAGACAATGAAACTATAGCAATGAAACTATAACTCTGATATCATGTCCTGCAGAAATAAGTTTCTTGCCAATAAGGTCCTGTCCGCAGAAAAATCCAGATTGTTTAAAAAAGAAAACCGATGAATGACATGATCACCTGTGTCGCATTGAAGGCACGTTTTAAATATTTCAACGTCCAGGCAAGTATCACTAATCCGCATAGTGGAAGCTAGCAAGGAAAGAAAACCACAGTTTGTCTGACCTGATCAAAAAATTGGGCCAGTGCAAAACCTCCTAGATGACCTTTGCCAGTCCCAACAAAAGAACAACTTCCTCTCCAATCTGGAAGAAGCAAGTAATCAGATTTGAATGAAAGGATATGAATTTCAGTACCTTCAAATCAGGGGTGACGATGAGTGTAATGTCTGGACAAGTCACATACGACTAATGACGAGATTCGCAAGTGCCTTGACAGTTTCACCACCTGCTTGAGCAGCCATTGACAAGCTGTCCTTTCCACCTTCTATTGCAACCTCAAGCTCGATCACAGTGTCACGAAGAGCAACAGCAGGATTGTACATATATTTCGGAATCAAGTTCAACCTGCAAAGTTAAACAGATCATAAGGTGTGTAAACACAATTAAGATGAGAGTACCTTAGCCCAAACAAGATTCGTCGAAGCTTCTCCAAGCGCCAGCCTAGCCATAGCTGCAGGATTCAGCAGTCCCTGCAAATTGTCTTCAGAAAAAAGTAAAGAATTTTCAATCTACCTTGATCGGTTGTTCACCAATAGTGCATGCAGCAACTTAGCAAGCTTGGACACATCCTTGACATGTTCATGGAGTCACATGAAACCATGGAGTTTGTGGATGCGTCGCTTCTTCCACCTCACAGCCAGCTCCTGGAGAACGTTTGTGGCTTGCAGAGACTTTGGAATCTGGCCGGATGGGAAATACAGGGGCGAGGATCCGGCCTGCACACAGCAAAAATGTTTTGAGACAAAACAACGACAAAGGTTTTATTGCACTTTTGGTTTGCAATAATCTATGAAAGACCATCGCAGTCTCTTGATCTTCCAAAGTCATTTCAAACAATGACATGACCACTGAGTGAGTATAAATATCCTTCCTTCAACAAGACTGTATGGCACAGAAAATGTGGCGAACAGGAGTGGTTGCCAGTGGGGAAGTCGTCATGGAGCTGGAGCTTGTGTTCTTCAGACTGTCCACCTTTGACCTGTCCCAGGCAAGGTGCGTGTGTCGCAAATAGCGATGAGCAATCCACGATCCTGGCTTTCGCAAAGGGTATGCACACGCCCACCAAAGGCAGCTTGTCCTGTATGAATTTGCCCGATCGCCCTAAAAAATTTCACTTGATTTGGAGCGTCATTAATTGAAGCGTTGCCACCCCTTTAGCACTTCATCCATGCCATCTATTTGAAGTTTTTGAATTTAAGCCATTAGATTATAAGCATATTCAGAAATAATATTCTAAAAATGGAATAAAAGACGCCGGATGCCATATGCCAATAGCACGTTTAAATAAGGGAGTATGATTTAAACTCTAGAAAGGTCAACAAGTATTCAACTTTTAACAGACTCTGCACAGTCCACAGTCCCACACTCATTGTTTTCTGTGAGGGAAGCTTTGTCTGCATGTCTCTCTTGTTAAAGTTCTTCACATCACTTCCTCTGAGTCTTACGTTTATGCTCCTCCTTGTCATATGGGAGCTGCATTCCAATCATTCCCAGGACATTAGGTGCTGGTCTCTTGCTGAAATGAGTATAAGTCGAGCAGGTTCTTAAGCAGGTTGAGGTCCACGTCCACATGCAAGTTTTCATGGTACCAAAAGTAGATGCTAACCCAAAAGCACGAGATGTGTCAGGTTGCACTTCTCTGACATGTCAGTCGAGCAGCCCTGCATACCCCTCCATACATAGAATCCGCTAGATGCTCCCTTCACGGTACTATTATCAGAAATATTTTGTTTTTATAGGTTTAGTACCTAAAAAATTCTAAGTACTGGACAATAAAAATTATTCTATTTCTTTGGGTTGATTCGTTTAATTTAGCACAATAAAACTATAAGATAATAACATATTGATTGAGTGTCATATTTATCTTTGGAGATATCTTTCACACATGAATATTAATTTTTTTTTCATTAATATTGTTTGGCACAGCAGGATTTAAAGCTATAATTATTATTTGGAAAACAATTGTCTTATAATGAATATTCTTCTTATAGTTTCAATTTTTAATCAGTTAATGTTTTTCCAAACCATCCAATGATATAATCAAGTGATTCTTAGTGAAACATTGCATCTATGTGAGCGCATGAATTTTAGCTGTTTCAAACTTAAGCAAGTGTGTGCTCAAACTGTTTCTCCAACATTTCAGATTTCAACTAAAGAGCACAAATGCATAACAAAGTAAAGTGTTTCAAACATAGCACTGGAATGAAAGTGTTTCTCGAATTAAGCTGGTATGTCTAAATTTTTGTGTGACATATTTCACATGGGGGATTTAAGCACTTTTTTCTTTTTATAATGGTTGAACTCTCCAAGTAAAAGCATTTATTTCCTACCGTTGAATATTATATGTCGTATAGGCATGAATATGCTGAAGGCTGGTATTTTATCATATTTCACTTACAAAACCCATAACATCTCTCAACCCTCAATCCCAAAATACTTGCACTGCTTCGGAAGCAAAATGTGAATGAGAATATATTTACTTTTAATTTCTTGATTGTTTCAAGAGTATTTCAGATTTTTCTAAAATCTAGGTCTTCTGGAGAAAGTTAGAGTTTAAATATGGAATATTTAAATTTTATATTTATATTCTAGGATTCTATTATTTGTACAAAAATATTCCTATAATATCCAGGCATAATTATTTAATATACTTTTTTTAAAAAAGATTTCGTCATTTATTAATTTTCTTCTAAGAAAGAGTCGGCTTTAACTTTAACAATCAACTGTAAATGCAGCCGCCAACGCGGTGTTTAGCTTCGTCCACGACTATCTGGGCCTCAACACCATCAGCCTCGCCATGGCGGTACGCCTCCACGAACCCCGCGGCTAGCAGGGGCACGCCACCGCCAGTGGTAAACACCGTCGCCGACACTGCCACGGTCGCGCCAGCGCCTCCATGTCAATTCTCCCGCACCCCCGGCGGTGTGCTGCCGCCCCCTCCTCTCTATCTCGGCTCGTGGTCGCGCTGCGAGGACACCGACAGGAACTCTCCCACCGCCATGCTGCACGCGCCGGCGATGAGGCCCGCGATGCCCGAGAGGACGCTCGTTACTGTTCCTGGCACTCACGCCCAGGAGGAGTGATGCTATTGAGGCTAGGCCGTCGTCGAGAGCCGGCAGCTGAGCGACGGGGAGGCTGCTCCGGCACTCTTTGGCCGCTTCTCCATGTCCCCCGGTTTGTTGCTCTGCTGCTTGGAACCGTGGAATCACATGATCCAGCTTCTCAAATACCCGACATTTCCTGAAACCGCAAATTTAAAACATGAAACGATGATTAAACATGTCTTATGCACTATCCAAGTGGAGTATTATCTGGGAGAAGAAATGTGAGGCAAGAAAAGAAATAAATGTGAATACCTGGTAACTGAGATAAATAATTCTTGGTCCAGCAGCATTCTCCTCCGAATGCGTGGGTCTTAAGTTGTAACACAGTCCCACTGTTTGGTTTCGACGAGGGAAGCTTTGTCTCCGTCTCTGTCTCGTCCAAATCAACGCACTCCGTCACGTCACTTCCTCCGAGTCTTACGTTTATGCTCCTCCTTGTCGTCTGGGAGCTGCATTCCCATCATTCCCAGGACGTTAGACGCTGGTCCGGGCAGGCCTTGCTGCGATGAGTACGAGTCGAGCAGGTTCTTGAGCAGGTTGAGGTCTACGTCCACGGGCAAGTTGTCATCTCCGGTAGCGGTAGCAGAAGTAGATGCTGACCCAGAAGCGCGAGACACGTCAGGTTGAGCAAATGTTTTGGAGACACTCGAGTTTTTAAGCTCGTGTTGGATAGCGTCGGAGTACTCCTCCATAAAGTCATCGTCACCTTTCGAAAGGTCTCCATCTTCGTCGTCTGAGCTTTCAAACGGAAAACAATTTAGAGCTTGCATATTGAGAGGAGAGAAAACGAATACCTTCACCCGAATCTGAATCTGAGGAGCCCGACTGCAAGTTCCCGGCACGCTCATTATCCAGTTTCAGTGCTGTTTTGAGCTCTTGCATAAAATTTTCCAAATCCATAGACACAGGCTCGTCATCTGTCAGAGTTGATGGTTAGCAAAAGCCCAAAACAAGATCACAAATATATCTTACTCTTTGGTACCTCAGCACCCTCAAAACTTGAGATTTTGTCCACAAATGACTTCATTGTCTTGGTCAATTCGCTGGGATCAAACTCGCCTTCGACAACAGGTGCCAGAGTTTTAGCACCACTTTTCTTATCGTGAGCGTCCATTTCCTTCTGTCTCTCTTGCATGGCACTTGTTAGCTCATCTTCACCTCTATATAACCACGAGTCATCGTCACTTTCCGGGATATCCACATTCATGAAATCCTCGGCTTTATGTTCCAAAGCCAAAATTTCGTCAATTCGTTTCGCAGGGACTTGCATTGCTTCTCTGGAAAAACGAAGAAAATTTAAAAAAGATTAACTTCCCGTCAACCTTTACCTTATTCTTGAAAACGTTTCCGTCTCTCGGTAGCTGGCAAAGGCAGCGTCCAAAAGCTGGCGGTGTTCTTTCGATCCTTCAAGAAGATCTTTAAAGTAACCTCTAGCCTCCAGGCCCTTTCGAAATGTTTTGCCTACTGCCTGCTCATCCTGGAAATTGGAGCGTTCCCAGTACATCATCTCAAAACCGCAGGCCAGCTTCACGCCAATGTCATCTTGTCCCTCCGCAGGATAAATCCGAGGAGCCTGGAAAACCTGCTGCTTGAGCTGAGCGTACATAGCCTTGGACAAGCAAACCGCCACGGTGACTATCTCATCCTGCCCTCCACGTAAAAACTTCTCCATCCTCGAGGCCGCAGCCATTGCATCGTGATCGCGAGTGTAAAACGCCTCCACCGCCAGAGCAACCAGCTGTGGCTCGTGCTTGAGCACCTGCGCTACGCTCAAAGGAACCTTGCATCTCACTCTGTGCATGTTCTTCCGGGACCGCTCGGGATATCCTTCCAACTTTCGGCCGATTGCTGCCTGGACACCCTCGGAAGCTCTAGTGTCGACGCTTCCGCTGGAAAGAACTCTCACGGCCTCTGCCAGCGTTGGATTTGCTAGAGAAAGGCCAACGTGAGCCGGAGAGGTGGGCAGTGGAAGAATGTGAAGTGACCCCTGGCTGATGAACACCCTGTTCTGGCTGTTCTCTGGTTTCAACCATCTTGGTATCGCGTACGCTGCCTCTATGAGCAAAAACTCTCCATCAGAGTCCCACACCCTGATATACACCCCCGGAATCCTCCGAGAAATCTCGTAGAGCAAGTAAACCACGAACCACTCATCCTCCAGATTATGCCCATACCTCGTTCTTCCATAGACAAGCGGCAGCCCGGGATCGCAACGAGCCGCCGGCTCCTCGTCACCGGAAAATGCCGGCTCCCTGTGCGATGGCGGCGCCGAAAGCGCTACCTGCAAATCGAACTGCGCGTGCTGCCAGATGTATCCACGGACAAGCGGCGACGCTACAGCTAGGCAATCGTCGCGGAGGCGCTGGAGCTGGATCAAGGTATCGCCATCGCTCGCGCCGGCTGGTAATCCCGGATAGATCGAATAGAACACCGCGTCCTCGGCACCAGCATCCATCGCCAAACCCTACCTAAACCCTAGCTGCTTAGTGAGAAGGGTGATTCCACAAAAAGAAAAAAATGTGAAAAGTTTTATTTGTTAATTGGTAAAAAAAGTTACGCGGCAAAAAATTCTACCGCTGGTGTCAAAGTACATGTTCTCCTTGGTAAATTTCTCCATTACCACCTTGTTAAATTCCTCTGTGTAGTGAATTCCATCCCAGCTCGCAAACTCGGTGCTGTTCGTGTAAGCCCTCCCTTTGCCGCATCCACACGTAAACATGGTAGCGACGCCATTGATCGTCCCGGTCTGGCAATTAGACTCGCCATCGCCGTGCGGCGATCCACAGCACGCCCGCAGCGCATTCTCGGCCTGGAAGCTGTTCATCGCATCGATGCTGGCCTGGAAGAGGTCGGCGTAGACAACCATGGAGCCGGCGTCCCCCCGCAGAGAGCGCTCACCGTCTTGTTGAGCTGCGAGGAGAATGCCTGGGCGATGTCGTTGTAGCTCTTGACGCAGTTGAGCCCGTCCCTCTGGGTCTGGCCGTAGAGCTTGGATTGCGTGAGGAAGAAGGGCTGGCAGCCCACCGCCGGCTGGTTGAAGATGAGGAACTTCTTGGCGCCGCCGAGCTGCGCGAGGATCATGGTCTCGTTGTAGATGGTCTCGGCGACCATGGGCACAACCATCGCGGTCATGTTTTGGACGCTTACATTCTGGGCGAAGAGATTGTAGGCGAAGTCCGCGGAGCCGGCTTGGATCACGAAGAGGGCGTCCGAAAAGGAAGCTGGCGATGGGAGCTTGGTGGATCCGGAGGTGGTGTTGGCCAGGTGCTGGAGGCGCAAGAACTCGAAGACCTGGACGTCGAGATCGAAGGGGTTGTGGTTCTCGTAGACCGAGGCGGCGGTGGATCCTCCATAGGCAACGTTTGCGCCGCGGTGGAAGTTGGAGCCCATGGTGATGCTCCGCAAGTATGGGGACAGGAGAGGGAAGCCAAGGTAATCGGTGAGGTAGTCGATCATAAGCTGGCCATTGCAAAACCTTGAGTGTTGATTGTTGCGATAGAAATCCTTGCCCTAGGGGCAGTGCTGCGATGGGATATGGGAATTGGGGAGATTGAAGATGTTGAAGTACGGGAAATCCAGCGTCCAGGTTGCCAGTGTTGGAGTAAGAGTCACCAAAATTGTAGACGGACGAGACTTTCAGCGTCTGGATCCCAGCCACGAGTAATGGGCTTGAAATTAGAGAGAATGATACAAGAACAATAAACCATAGAGACATTTTTAGGAAACTAATGGGAGAATTGTGCCTTTATACATGAAATTGTGAATCAGATTATAAATGAATAAATTTCTATGAGGTTTATTTTAAATAAACTGGGCCACTTTTGTAAATATTAAGATTAAATTTATCTTTGGCCATAGTTATTTTTCTATCCCCTCATTGGAACTTGGGACACTTTATTGTTTTTATCTTTGAAAATCCTCACTCTATCCCAGATATAATCATCACTGTAAGCACCATCATCTGGAAGAATTATAACATCAACACCAGCTCCGACCTCACGCTGAATCGTGCTCTTGGCTTGTTTGGCATTTGCTCTCAGAAGTTCATCCCATCTATCTGCAAAAGAGAATTTGCGAATTCAATCAGAAAATGAAAAATGAGAGAAAAATGTGGAGAGATCATACGCTTGCTTCCATTCACATTCAAAGCACAGCCAACGAGCATAAGGAGGAGGATAGAAACATAACCATTTATCTTCCTCATTCTCTCCAAGTTACTAATATCTAGATCAATGGCGAGTTTTAAAGACAAGGAGGAACTCTGGATGTATCAACCAGAGGCTGTGATGAAAGCAATGCAGACTTTTGTTATTTAGCTTGGATCCAAAGAAGGGGTTCAGGGCACGGAGGCTGCGTGAGAAGGATAGGTGAGAGCCCAAATCCCAGACACTCGAGCCTGGAGTGATCACTTTGATGGGATTGAAGTCGCAGGTGGCAGAGTCTTACCACCACTTTTCTAATTGTGAGCGTCTATTTCCTCTTGCACGGCACCTTTATATAACCACGAGTCATCGGGATACCCACATTCATAAAATCCTCGGCTCTATGTTCCAAAGCCACAGGGGCCTGCATTGCTTCTCTGGAAAAGATTAACTTCACGTCAATCTTCGCCAAAACGTTTCAGTCTCTCGGTCGTCCAAAAGCGGGCGGTGTTCTTTAAGAGATTGCCTCCAGCCTCCAGGCCCTTTCGAAATGTCTTTCCCACCGCCTGCTCATCCTGTAAATTGGAGCGTTCCCAATACATCATCTCGAAACCGCAGGCCCCACTCTCCTCGCGAGAGTAAAAAGACTCCACCGCCAGGTGGAGAGGTGGGCAGCGGACACACTCCGTTTCGGCTGTTCTCTGGTTTCAACCATCTTGGTATCGCTCTATGAGCAAAATCCCCCCATCATCGCCCACCCATGACATACACGTCTCGTAGAGCAAGTAAACCACGAACCATTCATCCTCCAGATTATGCCCATACCTCGTTCTTAGCCCGGGATAGCAACGAGGCGCAAGTCGAATTGCGTGCTGGAGCTGGATGCCATCGCTCGCGCCTATACTAAAACCCAAAACCCAGCAAGGAACGCAAAATGTTGATGCGGCTGATAGGCGCGACTAGGAGTAGGAGCGGCATCCTCACAGCAAGCGCAGCTAATAGCTCTTTCAGGTGAGCAAACCACCGACCCAGAAGCCTACAAAGAGTTTAGAGAGTTTCTATGGGTGGTGATGCTCCGCTTAGACAACCGTGTCCTCGGCCAAGCCTTTAAGGTGCTGGGCAACTCTGATGTTACCACCTGCGGCCTCGAGGCGCATCTCCTGGACTACACGCTCAAGTACACCGAAATTGTGAGCGAAATCCCCCCATCCACTGGAAAACCACTCGGGTTTGACGACATCCCGTCCCATATACACACATAATCAAGCTCGTGGACGGCGTCTGGGAGAATCCCAAACCCCCCGCTCGCTTACGTGGAGCCCGAGGCCGGGCGGCCGGGGGCTGAGGGCGACTTGCGCCCGCCGGTCGTGTCCGGGTGGTTTGCGGTCGATGGGGCGGTTTGCCCGCCGGCCATCGTGGCGGCCGTCTCTCCCTTCCCGGCTTTGCAGGGGTGGGAGCCGCGATCGGGAATGCAATTCGCGACTTGCGTGGACGGGAAGAAACTCGCCTCGTGCACGACTTTTGCCGGAGTCTTGAAGTGCACGAGTTGCAGGAGCAGGCGAGAGTGTTTGGCGCTGAATCCTGGACCAGGTTCTTTCGTCTGCAGTCCACAAACCTCACCGCTCTGGTCCATCAGCGCTCTATATCACATGCTACACCGGTCGTTCCATGCACTGAATTCTTCCCCGACGCTCCCTTGACGATGTGTGTCAGGAGCCTCAAGTTAGCGCAGGAGGTGGCTGATGCCGGGGGGCTCCCGCAGTTCCCTGATCATGGCGGTCTAGTTGCTCTCTACAACTTTGAGAAGAAACATGCTTACCAGCTGCTGCTAAACTGCCTCAAGCACATTGATAAAGGTATGGCTTTGATCCTGCCTGGAGTTTTTTTATTTCTTTTTCTCTGTGGCATGCAGGATATGACAAGCGCAAGCTATTGTGGTCGTCCTTCGAGAACCAGCAGTTCTACACTGTCGATGTGCAAGTGCCGGGTAAGTCAACTGCAGACAACGTTATCTCATGTTTTTTTTTTTCTCTTGCGTACTACTGTACAGGTCTCTCGTCGCTGGATCAAGTGCATGTTGAAAAACATGGACGGGGTGTGCTTGTTTCCACGGAGATGGACGTTTACTGCCCCGAGAAGCTTGCCGTTCCTCCTTACACCAACGTCGACGGTTTAATAGCTAATCTGCAGGATGAGATTCTCACCATTCGCCTTCCCAAGGGGGCCACTGTGCTCGAAGGGACAACCTCGACAGTGCCAATTGAGGACCGTGACGAGGCCGAGCTGGACACAAGTATTTTGGTTTTTTTTCTTTTACCTCTACTAATTTCTTTTCCTTTTCTGCTGCAGCCACGAGCAAACGACTCAAGGCAACTATTGTAGATGACAATCATCACCATTCTTCATATCAAAGTTCCAGGTATGTCCCTGGAAGCTTTCATGTATTCTCAATTGCTTTTGCTTTGCGACCATGCAGGCTTGTGGAGGAAGTGATTGTGCCACAGAACGTCTTCCAGGAAAGGAAGTTTAAGCTTCCCAGCTACCGTCTCTTTGGAACGGCTTGCTTATCCCAATTGTAATGTTCTTAATTATCGGTAAGAGAAAAAAAGTAGCACACAAAATTAATCTAAATGAATAAATGTAGAATGTCCTCATATTGTAAATATCTAATAATCACTCAGTAATAGCCATCACTGTGGCTTATTTTATTACTAAAAATCAAGAAAAATGAGCAAACTCCCCAAAGAAAGAAAAATAGTATTGCTGTGTTTGTTATGCATTGCAACTTCTACTTACAGGTTTGCTTGAGTAAAATTATTAATGAGAAAAACATTTATATTCATTTGTGAAAGATAAAAAATAAACATAGCATTCAATCAATATGTTAATATTCTATATTTTTCAAGAATCGACCTAAAGAAATAGAATAATTTTTATTGTCAACACTTAGAATTTTATAAGAGCCAAACCTTTTATAAGAAAAAAAATCACATTTTAGATGTGTTTAGACTCTTAGAATATGCTTGGATATTCTTGAATTATACTATTTAACAGTTATAATTTTTAGACTTTCTTAAACACTTCCTAGTATATTAGTTTATTCTTATGCAATAATTATAATTATACACTAGATTAAATTACTAAATAATATTAAATATATATAACAATACTATTATCAAGTGTTGTTGCATACAATATGTAGCAAATTATTCATCCTGGGCCATAATAAGATTTAAATATATAAGATAGATTGATTTAAATTTTATATATATATATATATATATATATATATATATATATATATATATATATTACTTGGAAATAAAACAATTAATATTATGATATTGAAGTATACAGCTATGATGCCATATACTAATATTAGTGTAGTGGGATTTTGACAGCTGTCAAATTAATATCAACTTTTGTATATAACTAGGGTTTTTAGGCTTATTTCAATATTCTATACACTCACATTAGTGTAGGTGAGAAGCATTTTTAATTGTCCCTGATGAATGGTTATATTTTGGATTTTGGTTTAGATGAAGCTTTTGCATTGTCTAGATTTCACTTTCCTTATAAATTTTTCAATTTTTTCTTTTTTTTTCCTTTTCGTTCATTTTTATATAGAGTAGTAGCCTCCTAAGTTTAATTGTTTAACTACAATTGCATAGCATCAAGCAACTACATTGTCGCGCATGTGACTTCGGGTATCGAAAGTTACCTGTCAACTAGTCCTTACGGACACTCTTACCTTACTGCCACGATGGCAGGAGGTCGGTATTGCTGGTTCCCTTTATTAGCCCCTCTTGTTCAAGTGTTAGTAAACTGGACTTTGTATCTGTACTTGGCCGGATGAGCATAAGGAAGGAATTCCTAAGTGTCTATTTAGCTGAGCATACTTGGCCCGGCTTGTTAGTTCTCTTTTGCTCTGTTTTGCACTGGCTTGACAAGAACCCTCGCGTATTGAGATTGGTCCCTCAATATCGCTACATGATAGCTTACCGTGTCTGCCAAACACCCTCGCTATCATGCCCTTTGTGTTAGTCTCATTTCGGTCCCAAATGCTATTTGTGGAAAGTGTCCAGATTTGCTCATTTGGCATATCTACGGAATGTAGAGATCGTCCTGAACACAATGGTGTTTGTCCCGTGTCCAAATTCGCAATCTAGGGACATTCCATATTTAGTAAGTTTCGAACTTGTCCCAGAGACTAACTCCTGATACTAAGGGAGGCTTGGGGTGAAAGCCCAAAGCGTGTGTTCCTCAAGGGGGGGGGGGGCTATGGGGGGTTCTAAATGTATAGTAGGGATAGTGGGTAGGTTGGGCATGGCTGACCAACCTGAGGCATAGTCTAGCTCCCGCTTGCGTGCCTATCCTTGTTCTGCGTCCGGCTTGGGTCTAAGCCCAAGTTCCATTCCATGCTAGTTGGTGGAGTACCCATATCCTCACGTTAGGCCACCGGTATGCCGAAATAGCGCCAGACTCCATTTGGCTCCGTTTTGCGTGCTGGTCCTGGCATTGGGATGCTGGTTGCTCCAGGACTATTCCAAGTCGCTCCGGGCTCCTGTCCCTTCACTCCTTGGGCTTTATGCTCGGGAGTTGCTCCATGGTTCGGTTCCGACACTCCTTGGCTCCATGCTTGGGAGTTTGGCACCGTTCTATCGTTCAGTGGCCCAAGGCCCTGAACCTCGGGTTCCTATGGACACGTGGCATGGACACGTGGCATGTGACACGTGGCATCCGTCACGTGGCACAAAGAGGGTTTAGGTTCCGCTTCGTGGTGTTATCCTATGGTAAATCACCATAGGATAAAGGGTCAAAACCACGTGCGCTACATTTGGTATTAGAGGGTGAGTCTCAGCGAGTACTATACAATGAGATTGGGCAACTAGTCTCGTTGCATACGCAGAGATGAAAACGATGATCCGAGTGGGTACACGTTTGGTGCAAAGGGTTCACATTTGTTCCTTGGGTATGGTTTTGGTTACCTTTTGTACCTAACAATGTGAGCTTGCTCTTGGGCTCATAGGATGGATTTGAGATGCTCCGTTAGCACGAGTTTGAGCTTGGGCTCGTGAGTGAGGCGCATTAGCAACTTGAGGTTACACTTTGAGTTGGCAGGATTAATGTTAGCCTATCAGTGGTTCCATGAGTTGTTCCATGTACCGTGGGTGAAAGTAAACCTTCCCTAAGTTTGCTATGAGTGGCAAATAGGTTGGTCTGTAGCTGTTTAGCATAGCACTAGTGGATCCTTCCTAGGCATGGTTACAAGTGGATCAGTAAAGACTGTAGGGATTAGTCTATTGGTTCAAGTAATCATTGCCGTGCTCTCTCATAAACTTTTCTTGGATTGAACTGAAGGTAGTGCGAAAGCAAGCTTGAGGTTTAGTCAAAATTGAGAACGAAAAGAGAGTCATCGGGGACGAAGGATCAAACACGTAAATCATCTTCTCTTGGAGAAATGATTTGCAACGAGGTGTGACTCATTGCTCGTGTTCACATTATGCAATCAAGAGTCCCTATCTTGATGCATGTTGGAAATGATGGTCTTACAAATGGTGAGTCATGGGATGGATAGCGGTGAAACGCTAAACCATTTTGTCTAGACTTGCTATCGGAAGACTTGGGTTGCAATGCTCAATTCTTTTCCGGGGAACCTTGCTATTGCTCCTTGAGTAGCTTGGTATTGGATTAGTGTTGAGTTTGGTCAGAAAGAGAGTGGCATGAGTTTGTCCATGTTGTGAACAAAAAGTTAGTGGTGTTGGGTGTTATAAAACTCTATCGGTGGAGTGTGGCATTTATGTTGCATTTTGTCGAATTGAGTTGGCACTTGATGCTCACATAAACCTTTGAAGTAATGACATTGGCATTGCTCATATTGTTGCTTGATTGATGATCAAGTCATTGTGATACTTATATCATATCCATGTGATAATGAACAATGTGTTTACGAAGTTGCTTGGTTAACGATGATCAACCCCAAAGTGGTTGATGGAGAAGCTAATCTACTTGCACGTAGTAGCATTGTAGTAGCTTTGACTAGATTCTCAATGGTGGACCATTATGCTAAGTTTGAGTTGGTACCTTGTTTCCTTGAGGGTTTGCCCATAATGTGTTGGAAAGGGTTATAGCATTCACTTGCTATAGCTTGTTGGTTTATCCGTTAACACTTGGAGTAGATTGTTGGATGGAAAAGGTGTGTAGTTGAGGCATTTACATCACTAGCACTTATGTTAGTGGAAGTGGCATTGTTGTTCGAGTGATGAGGAATTTTCCTTAGACCTTGATTTTCTATGTCATTTTTCTTGTTAGTGTTTTAGCTTCACATTGGATCTTGAAGGTGGTTGAAGAAGAGTGTTAGTGCAATGTAGATATCCGAAGATGTGGTCTTCGTGATCAAGCCTTGGATGTTCACTTTGCATTTTGCGGATGTCGGTGTTGGATGTCGGAAGTATGGGCAAAAAGAGATGTTCAAGGCTTAAGCATACTATGGGTCATGAGAATGTATGTTGAGGTGAACCTATGTGAAGTTGTTAGTAGGAGGAAGTTGGTTGAGTCTTGAAAGTTTGCATTCCTGGACTGAGAGCCATTCTTTCTCTAGGATGGAAAATTTTCCACAAATTTTCTTAGATTTTTCCAATAGCTAATCTATTATCACTTTGCCAAAAACCATTCTGTTTTCGTAAGCCAGTACAAACTAGTGAAGGGGTTGGAGTTGACTTCGGTTGGCTTAGACCTTGGTAGGTAGTTTGTATGATGCGACCCGAAAGGGATGCTGATTTTCGAAGCTAGAGCAATTGAGTTGGATAGAGTCTGGAGTTGATGTAGAAAAGTGGCCATTGCACTTTTCTAGAAAGGTGACCCTTGTGCCTTTCTTTTACAGCGTTATGCTTGTGGCAAGTTGCTCCTTGCATTCTATTAGACTCTATGAGAGTAGTGAGCTCTTACTAATCTTGACTTGGTCTTGGTGGCCCTGCGCCTTGGCTGAGGATAGTGATGTTCAACTTAGTTGTTTGAGTTTGAGATGTTAGTACCCATACTATAGCTTTGTCTGTGAGGAGGTTGTGTACTGACATGAGTTCATCTCATGGTCTTCACTTGAGTTTCGACTTAGTGTTGATCATGTATAGCTAGCCTCTTCAAGGCATGCTCAGAGCTAGTGGTTAAATGCATTGGTGAGTTTATCGCGGTTGAGTTGGGTTCGAGTGGTTATTTAGTTTGTGCTTGTCTATGAACCTTTATCTCGTCCATGAGGTATTACGTTCATGTTGGACAAGTATATGACTCGATGGCATGAGTTTAGTGTTTGGGTCTTGTGAAGGCAAGTTGAAAGAGTGATTGTTAGTTGCTTTGCGACTAGTGATTACTTGTAGATTTTGTCGAAGACTGTTACACTTGCTTCACTTGATGATGATTCAGCAGTGATGGGCTTGCTTTATCGGATGGTGTTGCAGAGGATCGTGTCATTAGACTTATATGGTTTTCCATGTTGGTATGTTGACTCTACCTTTGTTTATACCATTTGGTTGCATTTAGTTCATAGTGTTGGATTTCATGGAGTCTTGGATGTGGTGATTCACTCCTTGAGGAAGTGTTATCTGTAACTGAGTATTGTTGAAGGATTAGTCTAGGATACTGAGTAAAGTATCTTCGACTTTGGTTAGCTTGGTTGCAAGAGAGTTTTGAGTGGTGATTCACTCTTGCTTTCTTCTAGCTTTATTATGGTGTTGATGGCATTGAGGTGATGCTTTGTCATTGATAATATTGATGTTGAGATTCAGGTGAGATGATATATCTATCCTTAGGATTGATATTGAGTTTCATTGTTCTCGATGAAGATAGTGTTGATGATTTGGTTATAGCTTTGTGTTATTAGCATTCGCGCATTTGCTAGTTAGCAACTATGTTGACGTTCAAATGAACTGAGTGGCAAGTTTGAGTTAATTATGTTCTAGACGAGATTATTTAGTAGAGGTTAAGCTTTGGCTTTTCCTTGAAAAGTGATTTAGTCATGGACTATGCTAGCTTTATAAGAGGGAAGAGTTAGTGATTGAATCCTTGCTGGATTTCAGTTGGGATATATCGATCACTGATGATTCTTCTTATGCTTGTTATGAAGTGAGTTACGTCTTGCTATAGATGGATTCATGGAGGATCGTTTGGTGATCACTTGTTGAGTATAGCTTCGTTATGCTTAGCTTTTGGATTGATGCAGACATGCTCTTCATTAGCTTTGGCATTATGAAGTTTAGCTTATGGATGTGTTGAAGAGGATGTTGTGGGTTGTACTATGATTTCTTCTTTAGCATTGAAGTTAGTTCATGCAAGACTTGTGATCATTGTTAAGCAAGACTTAGCTATAGACTTCTTCGAGCTTTTGGTTCTTTGAGTTTTATGCTCATTGTTCCATTTGTTAGAAGTTGTTGGGGAAAACATTTTGGCTTGTTAGCTTCGATATTGATGTTAGTATTTGCGTTTAGCAATCATTGGCGATGATTGACTATCATCTAAGATAGTTGATTATCCTTGTCAAGGGTGTTGCTTAGTTATTGTTGATATAGAATGGTTTGCCATTCTGCGGGATGGTGGATTCTTTCTTTGACAATGATTATGCATTTCTTTATTGATGGGATGATTGATGATCTTTCATGATGGTTAGTTGTTCTCTTTGATAGCTTTTGGCTTTTCGCAATACCGCATGTTCTTTGTGGTTTGCTCTGGATTGGTCTCTTGGGTTTGAGACATCAGTAGGATATTGCTGACACTTGCTTAGGCAACTTGAGTTCCTTGGTATTGTTGGCTGGGATCTATTCAGATTGACTTTTGTGATAGTTGGCAGGAGTGAGTGTTTATTAATCTTACCGCATTCATTCTCTTCTGTTGATTGTTGCTTGAGTTTGTTCTGATAGATTGGAATGTTATTTCCTCCAGGTGATACATTCGCAAGCATTTTGCTTGCCAGTTGATGATAATTTGTGTTCTTTGAGTTATCTTTGGTAAGTTGTTCGGCATACTATCTGCCATCTTCAGTAGTTAAGTTTTGTCATTGAGTTTTCTCGATGATACGCTTGCTATTGAGTTTTGTTAGATGGTGATTCCTATGTTTCCCAATTATGATGATCTTGGTGGTTCCTATACTGTAATCCTAGTTTATCGGATGATAACTGGCTTGGAATACTTTTGTGTTCTAATCTAAGATATATTCACTGATAATTAAGCTTCTAAGATATCATTGTCTATGACTTTGATATTGTCCATCTATTGATCTTTGAGTTTGGGCCAGTAATAGGCAGACTGGCTTCGGCACTTCGTGTGCATGTTGAAATCTCTAGTCATGGGGTAGCTACTGTCGACTGGTCACACAACCCGCCTCTTTGTCGATGTTCCTTGTTCTGTTAAAAGGGTGTAGCGCACGTGGTTTTGACTCTTTATCCTATGGTGTTTTACCATAGGATAACACCACGAAGCGGAACCTAAACCCTCTTTGTGCCACGTGACAGATGCCACGTGTCACATGCCACGTGTCCATGCCACGTGTCCACAGGAACCCGAGGTTCAGGGCCTTGGGCCACTGAACAAAGGAACGGTGCCAAACTCCCAAGCACGAAGCCAAGGAGTGACGGAACCGAACCACGGAGCAACTCCCAAGCGTAAAGCCCAAGGAGCAAAGGGACAGGGGCCCGGAGCGACTTGGAACAGTCCTAGAGTAACCAGCATCCCAATGCCAGGACCAGCACACAAAACGGAGCCAAACGGAGTCTGGCGCTATTTCGGCATACCGGTGGCCTAACGCGAGGACATGGGTACTCCACCAACTAGCATGGAATGGAACTTGGGCTTAGACCCAAGCCAGACGCAGAACAAGGACAGGCACGCAAGCGGGAGCTAGACTATGCCTCAGGTTGGTCGGCCATGCCCGACCTACCCACTATCCCTACTATACATTTGGAACCCCCCACAGCCCCCCCCCCTTGAGGAACACACGCTTTGGGCTTTCACCCCAAGCCTCCCTTAGTATTAGGAGTTAGTCTATAGGACAAGCTCGAAACTTACTAAATATGGAATGTCCCTAGATTGCGAATTTGGACACGGGACGAACACCATTGTGTTCAGGACGATCTCTACATTCCGTAGATATGCCAAATGAGCAAATCTGGACACTTTCCATAAATAGCATTTGGGACCAAAATGAGACTAACACAAAGGGCATGATAGCGAGGGTGTTTGGCAGACACGATAAGCTATCATCCGGCGATATTGAGGGACCAATCTCAATACGCGAGGGTTCTTGTCAAGCCAGTGCAAGACAGAGCAAAAGAGAACTAAGAGCCAGGCCGAGTATGCTCAGCTAGAAACACATAGGAGTTCCTACCTTATGTCCATCTGGCTAAGTACAGGTGCTAAGCCCAGTAAACTAACACTTGAACAAGAGGGGCTGATAAAAGGAACCAGCAATACCGACCTCCTGCCATCGTGGCAGTAAGGTAAGAGTGTCCGTAAGGACTAGCCGACAGGTAACTTTCGATACCTGAAGTCACATTCGCGACACTCTCCCCCCCTTGGGAAGATCGACGTCCTCGTCGATGCATACTCGAGTCTAGAATACCGCCAAGGAAACAACTCCAGAAAAAGTTCACGGTACTCACACTATGTGAGAAATGCACCAACTTAAATGAGTTAGGGGTAACCTCTTTGTCTAACGCGGATGCGCTACCAGCTCAGACACCTTCCGGCCGTCGCCGACAAGGAAATGACCAACGGAGTCAGCCACCCTTGCTGCTCTGGGAGTCACCCAGCTTACAAAAGTGTGATATGCCCCTGCCCGCAGGAACATAGAGAGAGAAGCCAGAGGCCCCAACCCTCCTAAGCAAAGAAACCAAACCCGTCGGTAAGGTTTAGATAGACTACTGTAAACAGGCAGTTAGAGTTGTTTACACGGTCACGCCCTTTTAACGGAATAAGGAACATCGACAGAGAGGCGGGTTATGTGACCAGTCGACAGTAGCTACCCCATGACTAGAGATTTCAACATGCACACGAAGTGCCGAAGCCAGTCTGCCTATTACTGGCCCAAACTCAAAGATCAATAGATGGACAATATCAAAGTCATAGACAATGATATCTTAGAGTCTTAATTATCAGTGAAGATATCTTAAATTAGAACACAAAAGTATTCCAAGTAAGTTATCATCCGATAAACTAGTATTATAGTATAGGAACCACCAAGACCACTATCATTGGAAAACATAGGAATGACCATCCAACAAAATTCAATAGCAAGTATATCATCAAGGAAACTCAATGATGAAACTTAACTACCAAAGATAGTAGACAGTAAGCTAACAACTTACGAGAGATAACTCAGAGAACACCAAGTATCATCGACAAGCAAGCAAAATGCTCGCGAATGTATCACCCGGAGGAAATAACATTCCAATCTATCAGAACAAACTCGAGCAATAATCAACAAAATAGAATGAATGTTGTATGGCCAACAAACACTCGGTCATGTCAACTATCATACGAGCCAATCCAAATAGATCCTAGCCAACAATACTAAGGAACTCAAGTTGCTTAAGTAAGTGTCAGCAACATCCTACTGATGTCTCAAACCCAAGAGACCAATCCAGAGCAAACCACAAAGAACATGTGATATTGCGAAAAGCCACAAGCCATCAAAGAGAACAACTAACCACCATAAAAGATCATCAATCATCCTATCAATAAAGAGATGCATAATCATCGTCTAAGAAAGAATCCACTATCTCAAGGAGCAGCGAATCATTCTATATCAACAACAACCAAGCAAAACCCTTGACAAGGATAATCAACTATCTTAGATGATAATTAATCATCACCAATGATTGCCAGATGCAAATACTAACTTCATCGAAGCTAACAAGCCAAAATGCATTCCCCAATAACTTCTAACAAATGGAACAATGAGCATAAAACTCAAAGAACCAAAAGTTCGAAGAAGTCTATAGCCAAGTCTTGCCTAATAATGATCACGAGTCTTGCATGGACTAACGTCAATGCTAAAGAAAAAATCATGGTACAACACACAATATCCTCCTCAACACATCTATAAGCTAAACTTCATAATGCAAAGCTAATGAAGAGCATGTCTGCATCAATCCAAAAGCTAAGCATAATAAAGCTATGCTCAACAAGTGATCATCAAACGATCCTCCATGAATCCATCTATAGCAAGACGTAACTCACATCATAACAAGCACAAGAAGAATCATCAATGATCGATATATTCCAACTCAAATCCAATAAGGATTCAAATATTCCAATATCAATCACTAACTCTTCATCTCGTAAAGTTAGTGTTATCCACAACTAAATCACTTTTCAAGGAAAAGCCAAAGCTCAACCCCTACTAAATAATCTCGTCTAGAACACAACTAACTCAAACTTGCCACTCAGCTTGTTTGAATGCTAACATAGTTGCTAACTAGCAAATGTACGAATGCCAATAACACAAAGCCATAGCCAAATCATCAACACTATCTTCATTGAGACTAATGACACTCAATATCAATCCTATGGAGAGATATCTCATTTCACTTGAATATCAACTTCAACAATGTCAATGAAAAGGCATCGCTTCAATGCCATCAACACTAGAACAAAGCTAAAAGAAAGCACAAGTGTATCACCACTCAAAGCTCTCTAACAACCAAGCTAACCAAGGTCGAAGATACTTTACTCAGTATCCGAGACCAATCTCTCAACAATACTCAGTCACAGATAACACTTCCTCAAGGAGTGAATCACCACATCCAAGACTCCATGAAATCCAACACCACGAACTAAACGCAACCAAATGATATTAACAGAGGTAGAGTCGACATGCTAACATGGAAAACCCATGTAAGTTTAATGACACGATCCTCCGCAACACCATCCGGCAAAGCAAGCCCATCACTACTAAATCATCATCGAGTGAAGCAAGTGTCATAGTCTTTCGACAAAGTTTACAAGTAATCACTAGTCACAAAGCAACTAACAATCACCCCTCAACTTGCCTTCACAAGACTCAAACACTAAACTCATGCCATTGAGTCATATACTTGTCCAACATGAACGTGATACCCCAGGTTGAGATAAATGTTCATGGACAAGCACAAACTAAATGACCACTCGAATCCAACTCAACTGCGATAAGCTCACTAATGCATTTAGCCACTAGCTCTGAGTATGCCTTGAAGAGGCTAGCTATGCATGATCAACACTCAGTCGAAACTAAAGTGAAGACCATGAGATGGATCATTTCGGTACACAACCTCCTCATAGACAAAGCTACAGTACGGGTGCCAACATTTCAACTTGCAAACAACTAAGTTGGACATCACCATCCTCAGCCAAAGCGCAAAGCCACCAAGACCAAATCAAGATCAGTGAGAGCTCACTACTCTCATAGAGTCTAACGAAATGCAAAGTGCAACCTGCTACCAAGCATAACGCTACAAAAGAAAGGCACAAGGGTCACCTTTCTTAGAAAAGTGCAACGGCCACTCTTCTACACCAACTCCAGACTCTATCCAACTCAATTGCTTTAGCTTCAAAAGTTAGCATCCCTTTCGGGTCGCATCATACAAACTACTTACTAAGATCTAAGCCAACCGAAGTCAACTCCAACCCCCTTTCACTAGTTTGTACTGGCTTTCGAAAACGGAATGGTTTTCGGACAAAATGATCAATAGACCAGCCATTGGAAAAGTCTAAGAAAATTTGTGGAAAATTTCCCATCCTAGAGAAAGAATGACTCTCAGTCCAGGATTGCAAACTTTCAAGACTCAACCAACTTCCTCCTACCAACAACTTCACATAGGCTCACCTCAACACAAATTCTCATGATCGAACAACATGCTTAAGCATCGAACATCTTTGCCCATATAACCGACATCCAACACCGACATCCGCAAAGTGCAAAATGAACATCCAAGGCTTGATCACGAAGACCACATCTTCAGATATCCACATTGCACTAACACTCTTCTTCAACCACCTTCAAGATCCAATGTGAAGCCAAAACACTAACAAGAAAAATGACATGGAAAATCAAGCTCTAAGGAAAATTCCTCATCACTCGAATCAACAATGCCACTTCCACTAACACAAGTGCTAGCGATGTCAATGCGTCAACCTCACATCTTCTCCATCCAATAATCTACTCCAAGTGCTAACGGATCAACAGATGAGCTATAACAAATGAATGCTACAACCCATTCCCAACACCTTATGGGCAAACCCTCAAGGAAACAAGGTACCAACTTAAGCTTAGCATAATGGACCGCCATTGAGAATCCAGTCAAAGTTTCTACAATGCTACTTCGTGCAAGTAGACTAGCTTCTCCATCAACCACTTTGGGGTTGATCATCATTTAATCAAGCAACTTCGTAAACACGTTGCTCATTATCACATGGATATGATATAAATCACAATGACTTGATCATCAATTGAGTAACGCAATGAGCAAGGCTTATGTCATTACTTCAAACGTTCATGTGAATATCAAATGCCAACTCGATTCGACAAAATGCAACATAAATGCCACACTCCACCAATAGAGGTTTACGACACCCAACACCACTAACTTTTGTTTACAACACGGACAAGCTCATGCCACTCTCTATCCGACCAATCTCAAAACTAATCCAACACCAAGCTACTCAAGGAACAATAGCAAGGTTCCCCGGAAAAGAATTGAGCACTGCAACCCAAGTCTTCCAATAGCGAGCCTAGACAAAATGGTTTAGTGTTTCACCACTATCCATCCCATAACTCACCACTTGTAAGACCATCATTTCCAACATGCATCAAGGTAGGGACTCTTGATTGCATAATGTGAACACAAGCAATGAGTTAACACCTCGTTGCAAATCATCTCTCCAAGAAGAGAAAATGATTTACGTATTTGATCCTCCGTCCCCGATGACTCTCTTTTCGGTCTCATCTTTTGACCAAACCTCAAGCTTGCTTTCGCACTGCTTTTAGTCCAGTCCAAGAAAAGCTTATGAGAGAGCACGGCAATGATTACTTGAACCAATAGACTAATCCCTACAGTCTTGATTGATCCACTTATAACCATACCTAGGAAGGATCCACTAGTGCCGTGCTAAACAGCTACGGACCAGCCTATTTGCCACTCATAGCAAACCCAGGGAGGTTTGCTTTCACCCATGGTACATGGAACAACTTACAGAACCACTGGAACCATCGATAGGCTTACATTAATCCTGCCAACTCAAAGTGTAACCTCAAGTTGCTAATGCGCCTCACTCATGAGCCCAAGCTCAAACTCGTGCAAATGGAACATCTCCAAACCATCCTATGAGCCCAAGCGCAAGCTCACATCATAAGGTACAACAAGGTAACCCAAAACCTATCCCAAGGAACCAATGCGAAGTCTTTGCACCATAACGTGTACCCACTCGGATCATCGTTTTCATCTCTGCGTATGCAACGAGACTAGTTGCCCAATCTCATTGAATAGTACTCGCTGAGACTCATCCTCTGATACCAAATGTAGCGCACGTGGTTTTGACTCTTTATCCTATGGTGTTTTACCATAGGATAACACCACGAAGCGGAACCTAAACCCTCTTTGTGCCACGTGACAGATGCCACGTGTCACATGCCACGTGTCCATGCCACGTGTCCACAGGAACCCGAGGTTCAGGGCCTTGGGCCACTGAACAAAGGAACGGTGCCAAACTCCCAAGCACGAAGCCAAGGAGTGACGGAACCGAACCACGGAGCAACTCCCAAGCGTAAAGCCCAAGGAGCAAAGGGACAGGGGCCCGGAGCGACTTGGAACAGTCCTAGAGTAACCAGCATCCCAATGCCAGGACCAGCACACAAAACGGAGCCAAACGGAGTCTGGCGCTATTTCGGCATACCGGTGGCCTAACGCGAGGACATGGGTACTCCACCAACTAGCATGGAATGGAACTTGGGCTTAGACCCAAGCCAGACGCAGAACAAGGACAGGCACGCAAGCGGGAGCTAGACTATGCCTCAGGTTGGTCGGCCATGCCCGACCTACCCACTATCCCTACTATACATTTGGAACCCCCCACAGCCCCCCCCCCTTGAGGAACACACGCTTTGGGCTTTCACCCCAAGCCTCCCTTAGTATTAGGAGTTAGTCTATAGGACAAGCTCGAAACTTACTAAATATGGAATGTCCCTAGATTGCGAATTTGGACACGGGACGAACACCATTGTGTTCAGGACGATCTCTACATTCCGTAGATATGCCAAATGAGCAAATCTGGACACTTTCCATAAATAGCATTTGGGACCAAAATGAGACTAACACAAAGGGCATGATAGCGAGGGTGTTTGGCAGACACGATAAGCTATCATCCGGCGATATTGAGGGACCAATCTCAATACGCGAGGGTTCTTGTCAAGCCAGTGCAAGACAGAGCAAAAGAGAACTAAGAGCCAGGCCGAGTATGCTCAGCTAGAAACACATAGGAGTTCCTACCTTATGTCCATCTGGCTAAGTACAGGTGCTAAGCCCAGTAAACTAACACTTGAACAAGAGGGGCTGATAAAAGGAACCAGCAATACCGACCTCCTGCCATCGTGGCAGTAAGGTAAGAGTGTCCGTAAGGACTAGCCGACAGGTAACTTTCGATACCTGAAGTCACATTCGCGACAAAGGGCGTGACCGTGTAAACAACTCTAACTGCCTGTTTACAGTAGTCTATCTAAACCTTACCGACGGGTTTGGTTTCTTTGCTCAGGAGGGTTAGGGGCCTCCGGCTTCTCTCTCTATGTCCCTGCGGGCAGGGGTGTATCACACTTTTGTACACTGGGTGACTCCCAGAGCAGCAAGGGTGGCTGACTCCGTTGGTCATTTCCTTGTCGGCGACGGCCGGAATGTGTGAGCTGGTAGCGCATCCGCGTTAGACAAAGAGGTTGCCCCCTAACTCATTTAAGTTGGTGCATTTCTCACATAGTGTGAGTACCGTGAACTTTTTCTGGAGTTGTTTCCTTGGCGGTATTCTAGACTCGAGTATGCATCGACGAGGACGTCGATCTTCCCAAGGGGGGGAGAGTGTCGCGCATGTGACTTCGGGTATCGAAAGTTACCTGTCGACTAGTCCTTACGGACACTCTTACCTTACTGCCACGATGGCAGGAGGTCGGTATTGCTGGTTCCCTTTATTAGCCCCTCTTGTTCAAGTGTTAGTAAACTGGACTTTGCATCTGTACTTGGCCGGATGAGCATAAGGAAGGAATTCCTAAGTGTCTATTTAGCTGAGCATACTTGGCCCGGCTTGTTAGTTCTCTTTTGCTCTGTCTTGCACTGGCTTGACAAGAACCCTCGCGTATTGAGATTGGTCCCTCAATATCGCTACATGATAGCTTACCGTGTCTGCCAAACACCCTCGCTATCATGCCCTTTGTGTTAGTCTCATTTCGGTCCCAAATGCTATTTGTGGAAAGTGTCCAGATTTGCTCATTTGGCATATCTACGGAATGTAGAGATCGTCCTGAACACAATGGTGTTCGTCCCGTGTCCAAATTCGCAATCTAGGGACATTCCATATTTAATAAGTTTCGAGCTTGTCCCAAAGACTAACTCCTGATACTAAGGGAGGCTTGGGGTGAAAGCCCAAAGCGTGTGTTCCTCAAGGGGGGGGGGGGGGGGGGCTATGGGGGGTTCCAAATGTATAAAAGGGATAGGGGGTAGGTTGGGCATGGCCAACCAACCTGAGGCAAAATTTAGCTCCCGCTTGGGGGCCTGTCCTTGTTCTGCGTCCGGGTTGGGTCTAAGCCCAAGTTCCATTCCATGCTAGTTGGGGGAGAACCCATATCCTCACGTTAGGCCACCGGTATGCCAAAATAGCGCCAAACTCCATTTGGCTCCGTTTTGCGGGCTGGTCCTGGCATTGGGATGCTGGTTGCTCCAGGACTGTTCCAAGTCGCTCCGGGCTCCTGTCCCTTCGCTCCTTGGGCTTTATGCTCGGGAGTTGCTCCGTGGTTCGGTTTCGACACTCCTTGGCTCCATGCTTGGGAGTTTGGCACCGTTCTATCGTTCAGTGGCCCAAGGCCCTGAACCTTGGGTTCCTATGGACACGTGGCATGGACACGTGGCATGTGACACGTGGCATCCGTCACGTGGCACAAAGAGGGTTTAGGTTCCGCTTCGTGGTGTTATCCTATGGTAAATCACCATAGGATAAAGGGTCAAAACCACGTGCGCTACATACATCAACTACTATTCCAGAGTTAAAAGAGGTTGATAGTAACATTTATAGAATCTGTTATAACTCCTCTTGCTCTTATTACCAATTCTCATGTTTAGTCAGAGTTTTTTTATGGGAATCCTAAAATAATGCATACCATTAGTTTAATCACTTTACAGTGATTGTTACCTATCATTCTTGGGATGATGCTTAGCATTTATATGAGTTTCCACATGTCTTTAAGGAACAGCATTATAGTGGTACAATGGTTTAAGCACAACCACTTATGTGGATTAGAGTATTCTCCTAGATGTCTTCAAACGTGTATTTAAATATATTGATAATTGTGATAATGCCTTTTAATAATTGCATTATCTTTGTTAAAGGCCATTTGAGTCAATAATGCAATTTGGCATTTGTTTTTAGAACTTTTTGCTTTATGTGGAAGTGGATCAAGTTGGGAATGTTATGCCCACCTTAAGATTTTGTTTGACTTGCATATGCATTTGCTCCAACCATCCTTGATAATACTTTTCAACGAACATAATGTTATAAGATATCACTTCTTCCATTTCTCGTTACACATCCTTTAACTCCACTTTCTATAGAAGATGATCCTATTCTGATAAAGGTTAATGTTATTGTTGCTCGTGTTTAAGGAAAAAAACAAAGACATGGTCATGGCCATGATGTCAGCTATTGGGCATATGATGAGGTTGGCCACACATATCGGTGTTAACGTTTTTTAAATTAACATCTTCCATTTCCTGAATGGAGGTATTGGCATTAATAATGTAAAGGGTTCCAAGGATAGTGGGTAAATTGGGTATACCTGACCAATCTGAGTATAGTTTAGTTTATGCGTGCATGCCTATCCTTGTTTTGCATCCAATTTAAGTCCAAGTCCAAATTCCATACCATGCTAACTGGTGAAATACTTATATCCTTGCATTAAACCACTAGTATGCTAAAATAATGTTAAACTCTATTTAACTTTGTTTTGCATATTAGTCCTGGCATTGGAGTTGGAAGTTCTAAGATTATTCCAACATTGCTCCATGCTCCTGCTCCTTTACTCCTTAAACTGAATGCTCATGACTTATTCCATGCTCAATTCTGTCACTCTTTGGCTATATGCTCGGGAGTTAGGCTCTGTCTCTTTGTTCAGTGGCCCAAGACCTTGAACTCAAGTTCTGCTTTGCTACCCTTACCGTTCTACTTCATGGTTATCCTATGGTAAAATACTATAAGGTAAAAGGTAAAAGTTATGTGCATTACAATTTTCATAATCTTATAGTATATGGTTTGTCTAAGGGGCCCTTTACTCAATAGAAAAGACCATATTAAGTGTTGGAGTAAGTTGGACCATAAGTTTATGAAGTTCAATATAACATTTAATAGATTAATTTGTAATAGTTAAAACACTTCATAAAAAGGGATTAACTAACACCACCTATAGATCCACTAATGCCTCCTTTTGATGTTCCTCCAGATCCTAACCCATTAATCATAGAACTTTGACTATTTTCCATCCTTTCAAAAGAAGAGGATGATGTGAGGTCCAAGTGTACAACTACAATATTATATACTAATATTAGTATAGTGGGATTTTTATAGGTATCGAATTAGTTTCAATCCAGACCACTCGGTCCTATATATAAACTAAGGGTTTTGAACTAATTAATATATACATCTCTATATTTCATTTTCATATTTTTTATACACTCACAATATAACAAGCAGATATAAACACTCTTTTTTTTATATATATATTTTAGTGAGTCTCTCATTAGTCTATACCTCAAGCAAAATCATTTCTTTCATTATCCCTTTACCATTGCTAATGAGACGGAGATGGTGAATATTATGTATAATATACACAAAGGTATTCTATCATATTTCATTTTGAAAACCCATAACATCTTTTAACCCTCAATCCAATACACCTACACTACTTTGGAGGCAAAATGTGTTTGAGAAATATTTTACTTTTAATTTCTTGATTGTTTATTCTTATGAATGAGTGCTTCAGATTTTTTTCTAAAATCTAAAGTTTAGAAGAAAGTTAATGGATAACTTCCCAGGGTTTATATTTGTTTTAAGTAGGACATCATTATATTTTTTGTACAATAATAGAATCTTAGAATATAAATATTCCACATTTATTTAAACTCCTATTCATTTTTAAAAGCTCTTAAAGTTAAAGAGCTTGTTGAAGACTAAGGGCAGCATTCCGCCAACCAGCACCAACTTTAACCACGTCCTGGCCTTTGCCGGAGAGCTGTGCTGCCACCTCTCTCAGGCGTCAGTCCGCACGTCACGTATATCTGGGCCAGCTCCTCCATCTCCTGCCGGGAGCGTGCTGCTGCCGCTCCCTCTCTATCTCGGCCACCTTGGTGTCGCACTGTGAGGACACCGACACGAACTCTCCCACTGCCATGCTGCACGTGCCGGTGATGAGGCCTGCGATGCCCAAGAGGATGATGCTGCGCTCGTTACTG
Source organism: Selaginella moellendorffii (assembly GCF_000143415.4). Lineage (NCBI taxonomy): Eukaryota > Viridiplantae > Streptophyta > Lycopodiopsida > Selaginellales > Selaginellaceae > Selaginella > Selaginella moellendorffii. Next base: position 111,311 of record NW_003314423.1, on the reverse strand, counting down.
TTCCTGGCACTCACGCCCAGGAGGAGCGATGCTATCGAGACCAGGCCATTGTTGGCGCCAAGGACGAGAGCCTGCAGCCACGGAGCTCTGTGAGCAACGCGGAGGCTGCTCCTGCAGTCCTCTTTGGCCACTTCTCCATCTCCCTCGGCTTGTTGGTTTGCTGCTTCATTTGGTAGCTTTGGGGACTTTATTGCCTCGTGATATAGTTGTTTTTCTAGATCCTCACTCTGGAACCATGGAAACACGTGCTGTTTCCAAGATCGTGGCTTTGAGTATTATCTGGGAGAAGAATTCTAAATGTGAGGTGAGAAAACATAAAATTTAAAAATGACTACCTGGTAACTGAAGTATATAATTCTCGGATCCTGCAAGAGCAGCATTCTCGTCCAAACGTGTGGTCTTAAGTTGTAACGAACTGTGGAGCCCGCACACTCCACGGTCCCACTCGTTGGTTTCTACAAGGGAAGCTTTGTCTCCGTCTCTGTCTCGTCCAAATCGAAGCAGTTCGTCGCGTCACTTCCTCCAAGTCTTAAGTTTATGCTCCTCCTTGTCGTCTGGGAGCTGCATTCCCATCATTCCCAGGACGTTAGACGCTGGTCCAGGCAGGCCTTGCTGCGATGAGTACAAGTCGAGCAGGTTCTTAAGGAGGTTGATGTCCACGTCCACAGGCAAATTTTCGTCTCCGGTAGCAGTAGCGGTAGCAGCAGTAGATGCTGACCCTGACGCGTCAGGTTGAGCAAATGTTTTGGAGATGCTCAAGTTTTTCAGCTCGTGTTGGATAGCGTCGGGGTACTCCTCCATAAAATCATCCTCACCTTTCGAAAGGTCTTCATCTTCGGAAAACAATTTAGAGCTAGCATATTGAGAGGAGAGAAAACGAATACCTTCACCCGAATCTGAATCTGAGGAGCCCGACTGTAAGTCCCCGGCACGCTCATTATCCAGTTTCAGTGCTGTTTTGAGTTCGTGCATAAAAATTTCCAAATCCGTAGACACAGGCTCGTCATCTATCAGGGTTGATGGTTAGCAAAGTTCAAAACAAGATCACAAAATATATCTTACTCTTTGGTACCTTGGTACCCTCAAAACTTGAGATTTTGTCCACAAAGGACTTCATGTAGATGGTCTCAGCGACCATGGGCACAACCATCGCAGTCATGTTTTGGATGCTCACATTCTGGGTGAAGAGATTGTAGTGTTGAAAACTAAGGAAGAAGAGAAAAACTCTATTACTCAGATATTATCATTGCCATACATACACAGGTGAGAGTCATGACTCTCCAGATCCACCACGTGTCACCACGTGTCTCAGCCGTACAGTGATCTTGGATGTACTACATCCTCACACCCCCACTCAGCCGAGATCATCATGCGAAGGTTGGATCAGAAAAAAGAAATTAATGCTAAACCATTGTGAACCTATCTCACTCCCCCCACTCAGCCGAGAAAAGCTGAGCTCATGAAATCAGCATCTTGTGGTGTTGAACAAGAGTAGCAGCAAGTTCCAAGGTACCCAAGCTTGCACACAGCCCAGCTTGTATTAGGACCCATCAGGAACCAGCATCTTGTTCCATGTCCCCCACTCAAATGTGATCTCTCCCATCAGCCTCAAGGCCTTTGCGCACAGCAATTCCCGAGAGAAGCCTCTTGGCAGCATCAGCAAGTCTCCAGGAAGCCTTCCCTTGTAGCAGCAGGGGCATCAGATCGTCTCCAGCGGTAGCAAGCAGTGCCGCAAGCAGTGCCCTTCCAATTCAAATCCAGGCCAGTCTCGATCAAGAACGGCCTCCATTTTAGGGTTGCCTGCACAAGACAAAATAAACAAGAAAACCTCCATATTGATATTTGCAATTCACAGCCACTCCAGATCAGGGGGCTTATTGTCTTCCTCCTCCATTCAGCCCAGGATTTAATCCTTGAGCTCCGATGCCATGTTGAAAACTAAGGAAGAAGAGAAAAACTCTATCACTCAAATATCATCATCACCATACATACACAGGTGAGAGTCTGTGACTCTCCAGATCCACCACGTGTCACCACGTGTCTCAGCCATACAGTGATCTTGGATGTACTACATCCTCACATGTAGGCGAAGTCTGCAGAGCTGGCTTGGATCACGAAGAGGGCATCCGAAAAATAAGCTGGTGATGGGATCCAGAGGTGGTGTTGGGCAGGTGCTGGAGGCACAAGAACTTGAAGACCTGGACGTCTAGATCGAAGGGGTTGTGGTTCTCGTAGACCGAGGCGGCCGTGGATCCTCCATAGGCAAAGTTTGCGCCGCGGTAGAAGTTGGAGGCCATGGTGATGCTCCACAAGTATGGGGACAGGAGAGGGAAGCCGAGGTGTGAGGTAGTCAATCCATTGCAAAACCTTCCCTGGGAGTGTTGATTGTTGCGATAAAATCCTTGCCTTAGGGGCAGTGTTGCAATGGGATCTGGGAATTGTGAAGATGTTGAAGTATGGAAATCCAGTGTCCTAGTTGCCAGTGTCGGAGTAAGAGTTACCAAATTTGTAGACGGACAAGACTTTCAGCGTCTGGATCCCAGCCACGGCTTGAAATTAAAGAGAATGATACAAGAATAATAAACCACAAAGACATTTTTAGGAAACTAATGGGAGGATTGTGGAACAATGATCAGATTACAAATGAATGGAAATATATGTTTATTTAAAATAACTGTGCCACTTTTGTAAATATTAAAATTAAATTTATCTTGGGCCATAGTTATTTTTCTATCCTCTCTTTGGAACTTTGGATACCTTATTGTTTTTATCTTTGAAAATCCTCACTCTATTCCAATGATAATCACCAGTGTAAAAACTATCCTCTGGAAGCACTATAACATTAACACTAGCTCCGACCTCACGCTGGATTATGCTCTTGGCTTGCTCAGCATCCGCTCTCAGAAGTTCATCCCATCTATCTACACAAGAGAATTTGTGAATTCAATCAGAAAATCAGAGAAAAATGTGGAAAGATCACCCTTGCTTCCATTCACATTCAAAGCATAGACAATGAGCATAAGGAGGATAGAAACATAGCCATTTATCTTCCTCATTCTCCCCAAGTTACTAATATCTAGATCGGATGGCAAGTTTTAAAGACAAGGAGGAGCTCTGGATGTATCAACCATAGGCTATGATTAAAGCAATGCAGACTTTTGTTATTTAGCTTGGATCCAAAGAAGGGGTTTAGGGCACGGAGGCTAGAAAAATGCGGTGGGTCACAAGCGTGAGAAGAATCATTTCGATAGTGTTCAAGGGAGAAGATCCGGTGCTTCGCGAGGTGAGAGCCCAAATCCCAGATACTTGGAAGCGAGCCTGGAGTGATCGCTTTGGTGGGTTTTCTCGATCGCCAGATGCAGGAAGCTCGGCGGAATCAGGAGCAAATGGTGTTAAAGGTCTTCCGTACGCTCCATGAGGAGCTCTTGAAGAAGGAGCAAGTGATGATCCAGGCGGTGAGCGAGTGTTTATAAGATTGTCTCTCGTTCTTTCTTTCTTTCTTCTCCTGAATTGTGACTCTGGCAGCGTGAAGAAGCCACGAACAGGATAAAGAGTGTGACCCAGCAAGTACTCGCGACGCACCCGGAGCTATCGCAGAATCAAAAGTCTCAAGAGCTGACCATGGACGAGCTCTACACTTATATGCAGGCTCTCAAGCAGAACAAAATTCCATTCGATCTCAATGCCGACGTACGTGCCCAGCTCGAGGAGCTCAAACGCAGCAGCAAAGTTGACGACCAGAGCGACGGTTCTCCGGATCAAGCTCGCAGTGTGGACATCCAAGCCCATCTCGAGGAGCTCAGCCGTGCTGACAATCCTCCGAACGATCACTATCAAGCCGACACTCCTCAAGCAGATCAAGCAGATGCTCCTCAAGCAGCCAAAGAAGATCACGCAAAGCCTTGAGGGACAAGTTTTGTTTTTTTCTCCCTCTCCCTTTCTTGATAAAGCATAGCCAAAGCAACCGTCGCTCTCGGAGCAAAGTCATGAAGATTCGCCCAAACTCTTCTACTAGGTGCGTGAATCTTCGACTGGCAAAACAATCAATTCCTTGCGCGTGGTCTCTGTACTGGGCAGCCTCTCCGCCGCTGCGCCATCGCCATCTCTCCACCTCCATTTCTCCACCTCCATCTCTCTCGAGCCTTCGTCCATTCATCCACGGGCAAAAAAAAGGAGACGTGGAGATCTGGCTCGCGAGTTCTCTAGCGTTATCCACTGGAACAAGGATACAAACAAACAATGCAAGTCTCTGGCATTGATTTGTGTCGGTCGCTCCAGGCTCCAGCGTTGACAAAGTTCTGACCCCACGGGACCTCCCATTAGATTTCCCCGGGAAAAGAATTCTTCTTTTGAGCTAAAATCACGGCACCGTACCGTACGGTAGACCCTCGCTGCCACGTGGCGGATTCTCTTTGCTCCATGTGGCGGTGCATATTCCGTTGGCTATACGTTTGGCCAGCTAGATCTATATATGGTTGGCTTCCTTTTTAATGCGGAGAAACGGGCGGAATGTTTTGGTCGAGAACTTGTTCCTCGTAGGGTTCTTGGCTGGAATCTCCCGGAAGATAGAAATGCTTGGCGCGCCACCTCCCAACGCCGCTGCCTCCGCCGCCTCTGCCGTAGCGCCCACGCTCTCGGGCTATGACATTGGCCAGAATTTCACCTCGGCGCTCGCGATTGGCGCCGCCGCGATCGTCTGCACGCTCGCATTGCTCGCCTTCTACTTTTGCAGGTATGTGTCGCTGGACCGCGGCGGCGGCGGCGGCGACAGCAGTGCCGCCAGCGGCAGCTCGCAATGGAGCGGCGGCGGCGGCGGAGGAGGAGGAGCGGCGGCGGCGGGGCACTTGGAGAAGATCCCGGTTGTGGGGGCGGGCGAGGTGGCAGGGCGGATCAAGGGTGGCGAATTCTGCGCTGTTTGTCTCACAGACTTCCAGCAGCAGCAGAGCCGCCTGGATCCTGCCAGTGACAGGCTCCGTTTCCTTCCGCACTGCTCCCATTGTTTCCACTGCGATTGCGTCGACGAGTGGCTCCAAAAGCATCTCTTCTGCCCCGTTTGCCGGACGAGCTTAGTCGCCGCTGCCGCCACCGCCGCCGGGAGCAAATCACAGTCGACTGCCACTGACACAGCAGCAGCAGCAGCAGCACCAACACCACCAGAGCAATCGGAGCAATCCGAGCTTCAAATCGTCATTGTAGTTGATCCTGGAGCTCGCACCGATCGGGATCGCGAGGTGGATCGGGAAGAGACAAAGCAATGACACTGACAAAGTTGATCAAGATCGGATAAGCTTGCAAGAACAGAGGGAGTTAACTGATCTCACCGGTTCGTACGCGCACCATACGCATCCATATCAAAATCACCCGCACGGCCTATCGCCACACACATTGTTGGCGTGAGACACGTATTGCTTGCTCACACACTTCGTGCTACCAAAGAAAATAAAATGTGCCCATCTCTTCGCAAGAGAAAGAAGCGTTTGTAAGTTGTAGGATCTATGATCACTTCGAATCACTCCTCCCCATCTTGCTGTCCGCACTGATCGAACAACAATAAACAATAACAAAAGAATGGGACAAGGGAGACCCTAATCATTTGAATTTTATACTAGACGAATATCTTTTTGTACTGGCGGGAAGTTTAGTAGCTAGGGTTCCTGAGCAGAGGGAGGGTTTCGCGTCGCCGCCTCGCCCGTGGATCACTCGTAAGGTTCGCTTCGCCTAGATCGCGCGATTCTCTAGCTAGGGTTTGCGGCGCGGCCATGGACGATGAAGATTTCCAGCTCGAGGACGATGAGGAGGAAGAAGAAGGGGTAGAAGATCTCGCCACGCCAGAGAACAGGAAGTCCGAGAATGTGGCAGCGCTACTGAGGTGAGATAATCTCTGGCTTCTTGAGCACATTTCACTCTCATCTTGGTTTTTAAATTTTTTTTTTCAGGGGAGACTTGGTTGTGAAGCGACAGGCATTGATTCCAAAGGTTCTCACTGTCACAGACGGCGCCGCCGTGATCAGGAGGCCTTTCAAGTCCCCGTGTCCTGGCGGGCAGACCAACAGTGACGAGCTGCTTCGGCGCCTCTCCGCAAGGAAAAAATTTGTTCCTTGGAAGAGACAGCCTCTACTTCCCTTGAGTCCCAATGTTGAGACGCTGCCGATTCAAGAGGATCCCAGTGAAGGGAGTATAGAGCTTCCGGATGACTTCGAGCCTTTGGTGCTGTGGCAGCCTGATGGAAACGAGGATGGTGCGACTATAGTGGTCGATCCAATTGTCGCGAAGTTCCTTCGACCACATCAAAGGTACTCTGTTGTTTTGTTTTCTTATCCCTTTCTTGGTTCTGTTTTCTTTCACAATGGAATGTATATGCAGGGAAGGCGTCCAGTTCATGTTTGAGTGTGTAACTGGCCTTCGCGAGTTCTCAAAAGCTGGCGATGCGGCTTGGTCTGGATGCATTCTCGCTGATGACATGGGGTACAACGTCCAGTTCAGTTGTTGGACGCCTTCCTCTTTAACGATTTATTTCCAGGCTTGGGAAAACGTTGCAGTCTATAACGCTTCTTTGGACATTATTGAGACAAGGTTTCCAAGGATCGCCAATAGCTAAGCGGATTATCATTGTCACTCCCACCAGTCTGGTAAGTAACTGGGAATCTGAGATCAAGAAGTGGCTTGGTGGGCGTGCTAGCGTCATTGCAATTTGCGAGGCATCACGTGCTGAAGTTCTTCAAGACGTGGCCAGTTTTCTTTCACCCAGGAATGCATTTCAGGTATTTCAAATTTTTTTCAAACGTAAATTTTCTAATCATGGGCAGGAGTTTCTGTAGATTCTTATAATTTCATACGAAACTTTTCGATTGCATGCGGGCAAGTTTCAGAAAGAAGGTGCTTGTGATCTTCTTATTTGTGACGAAGCACACAGGCTGAAGAACGACCACACTCTAACAAATCAAGTGAGCTTTTTACATATGTCGTTTTGGTTTTTCTAAGGGGTTGGTAATTTAGGCACTTGCCAGTCTTCAGTGCCATAGGAGAGTTCTACTTTCTGGCACTCCAATGCAGGTCCGCGTTTCAATATAATTACTTGCAGTACATCATTTTTCTCTTGCAGAATGATCTAGAAGAGTTTTACGCTATGGTGAATTTTACGAATCCTGGCATTCTAGGCGACGTGGCTGCATTTCGCCGGTATTATCAGGTAAACAGCGGCAGTTTTTCCTTTGGTATTTTGAGTGTTTGTATCGGTCTAGAATCCTATTCTTCGCGGTCGTGAGCCTGAGGCTACAGAAGAGGCAAGAAAACTAGGATTGGAGCGCTCTGCAGAGCTAAGCGAGAAAGTCAATCAAGTATCCAGCTGAGAGTTCAATTTTGATACTGAACTGAAATTGGTTGTCTTATAGTTCATACTTCGGCGTACGAATGCACTTTTGTCCAACCATCTTCCTCCCAAGGTGAATAAAGCTTTGGTACTTTATCGCTAACTTTATCTAAATTTGTAGATCGTGGAGGTAGTTTGCTGCAAGCTGACGAACCTGCAACGAGAGCTGTATACACACTTTATACACTCAAAGAATGTATGCAAACTTCTGAGCATTTAGCTTCTTTCTGAACTCCATGTTGTGCAGGTCCGTCTGGCATTGCAAGACAAAGCAAAACGTGCTCGTGTCCTTGCATCAATTACGGCTTTGAAAAAGCTTTGCAGCCATCCAAAGGTAGATCGATTCGCAGCGAGTCATTGTTTCAAACTCTTGCCTGCAGCTGATATATGACACTGTTCGTGCGGGCGGATCAGAAGCCGCTGGCTTTGAGAATTGCATGCAATTTTTTCCGAAGGAGATGCATACTGGAAGGTAGATCCTTATCAAAAGCCATATTTTCATCTAACAGGGTATATGACATGGTACCCTGACAGAGGGACTCCTTCCGACGGAAGCTGGGTTAAGTTGTCTGGAAAAATGTTTGTTCTAGCACGTCTACTGGAGAATCTACGGAAGAAAACAAACGATAGGATCGTGCTTGTATCGAATTATACACAGGTAAAATTTCTTTTTTCCCTCTAAATTTAAATAAATGTTTGCTCTCAGACCTTGGATCTCTTTGCTCAACTCTGTCGAGAACGGAACTATCCCTATGTAAGGCTTGATGGAAGTACGTCGATTGGGAAAAGGCAAAAGCTGGTGCAAAAGTTTAATGATCCGTCACAGGTTATTATGACTTTAATGCATTTCGTTTATCCAACGTTAAACTGTCGGTGAACAGAACGAATTCGCTTTCCTGCTGAGTAGCAAGGCCGGTGGATGTGGATTAAACTTGATTGGCGGCAACCGGCTGGTTCTATTTGATCCTGATTGGAATCCGGCAAATGACAAACAGGTAACAGAAACGTTCTGAATATCATTGCTTTAACTAGGATGCAGGCAGCAGCGCGTGTTTGGAGAGATGGCCAAAAGAAGCGTGTGTACATCTATCGATTTTTAGCAACTGGTACAATCGAAGAGAAGGTAGCATAAAGGTGTAGTTGTGAAAGCGCTACTTTTTCTAACACGCTTGTCGCAAGCAGGTTTATCAGCGTCAAATATCGAAGGAAGGACTTCAAAAGGTGATCAGTGGCGACTCCAAAGCTGAGGTTCGAAAGCTGATTAAATTTTTGAAGAGAGTTGTAGTCCTGTTCCAGGTCAACGCGCTATCCACAGAAGATTTGAGGGATCTGTTCACCCTTCGCGACATAAGGTGATTGCAATGGATTATGAATTCCTTGCGGCTCATTAAATCGTTTTTTATCCAGTTCTGATACACATGACACGCTTGATTGTGAACGTTGCGATGTTGAAAATGTTCCAAATGAACTAGCTAATCAACTAGGTGATATAGGCGCTTTCGCTGGGACTGCCGGCTGTCTGGAGAGGCAAAGGCATTGGGAGAAACAGGTCTGGAGGTCTACTCGATGGTCAATGCATAGATAAAAGTTTTTTTCTTTTTCCTGTCGCCAGATAGGTGAGCCTGCCGAAGAGGACCTGATACGCTGGGCTCACCATTCGCATCCATCAACAGTCCCTGATGTCATCTTGCAATGGGCTGCTGGTGAAGAGGTGAGTGCGCAGTGTCTCCTTAAGAATTTGACTGAAAGTGGATGTGGACCAGGTTTCATTCGTTTTTACGTGCCAAATCGATGGTAAAGTAGTTCCTATAGACTCGATTTTACCATCAGCTGCCGCCGAGGAGGAGAGAGATTCTACGAGAACGGCTAGAACCACGCTGCCGACGTTCGCGCAAAAAAGAAAGCTTGACAAGTCAGTACTACAAGCCGCCTGTTTGCGTTCGCCGAAGAGGGTCTGCATCGATTTAGAAGTAAGTGATTCCGACTGAGAGACAAGGAGGGAAGGGCCCCCTCTCCTCGAGAAGATGCCGAGCAAATTGCAAGCGTGCTGACGTCGGTGGCTTATTCCCCTCGATCGACGTATGAGGTACGTTCCATTTTCCTTCTTTTCTTTTCGCTGGTGTGATCTCATGACGGGATTCTGATTGCTAGGATCGAGACGACGTAAAAGCTATCCAGCCAGACGCTACACTTTGGTTTGGTTTGAGGGGGCAGATTCCTCAGTGTGTGGCTTTCTGCAGCGATGACCGACTAATGCTACTGTTTAACTCCTCCGGTGTCAGCTCAACACTAAGTCAGCTTGCGCTCCTAATGACCTGGAGCCCCAATTCTCTCCTCGACGCGGGACTGACAAGCTTGGCGAAAGGGAAGAATGCAAGACCCGAGATCTTCGTCGCCACTCTCCTCGTCCCTGGCAACCGATCGCCTCACGGTGGTGATTGTCTGCTCCATCCTCTTCGCATTCATGCTGCTGTCGCTGCTCATCTTCTTCTACGCGTGCAAGTGCGTCGAGGCTCGCAACAGGCGTCACAGGCAGGTACAGGAGGAGGGACAGGGGCTCGTTGGTGCTGGTGCTGGTGGCTTCCAGTCCAGGCTGGGACTCTCCAAGGATCTAGTGAAGCGGCTGCCGGTGGTGAGCTACGAGCAGCTGGTGAAGATCAAGAGCGGCGAAGAGAATGTCGAGTGCTGCGCCGTGTGCTTGATCGAGTTTGGGAAGGGAGACTCGGAGATTCGGCACCTCCCGCGCTGCGGCCACTGCTTCCACACTGACTGCATCGACATGTGGTTCTTCTCGCACAGCTCCTGCCCGATTTGCCGCGACAGTTTGCAAAAGGAACCGCTGCTCGAGGTGGTTTCCACCTGAAGATCCTCGGGTAAGAAAAGAAAAAACTCTTCTCTCTCTTTCACTTGAGTTTTTTCCAAGTTCGTCTCGTTCGCTACTTATGGGTGTGGTGCGTGAAAACAGGAGCCCAAGGAAAGAACACTCGGGAATGTGTCTATATCAAACTTTGGACGTCGTTGAGGAAAGGATAAGTCGGATCGGTCAGTTTTCACGACTCTCTTTTCTTCCTCCTCTTTTCCGGAGTTTCTATCGGAAAAGAAGTGAGACCACTTTGTACACGGAGTGTAATTACAGCTTCAAGACACAACCGAACAAGTTCCTACGATGTACACAACGAAGCCGATTAAAAAAAAAAAATTCTTCTCTTCGTTTAGCTTGCTCTCGCTCTCTCGCGCGCTACTGCTGCTAGATCTGAGTATAATACACCGCTCGCGAGGACAAGAAAGAAAACTTGTCCGCGGATCAGGTCTCCCCGAGCAAACCCGCGCATAGCTGAGCACGCTCGTTCCGCAGCATCGCTATCTCCATACGAATTCCTTCGTCACCTTGCCCAGCCCCTTCTGCTATTGTCTGCTCCAAGGTGGCGATTATCCGCTCTATACTCTTAATCTATGGAGGAAAGATTAAAAAACAAGAGCGAGAGAGAGACATTCTTACCTTTCTATGAGGCCACCGACGCATCCCGTTCCTCCTACAAATCTTCTTCAACACCGTTGGACAGATTCCCAGCTCCTTGGCGGCGGCATTTATAGGAAGGTGGAAGTGCTGCGCTAGATCGGACATCTTGAGCTTGCCGGTTCTTTCCCTCTGAAAGTGCAAAAACACTCGGTGAGGAGAGGAGCAAAAGCAAACACACCGGTGTGATCTTACAGTGAGAAACTCATCCCTTTGGCTGGGGGGCGACAGAAGGAAACCTGTGCGGCAGCGTTGCTCTTTGGAGGCTTGACAGGCAAGTTGGAACCGTCGCCAGGGTCCATGCTGTCCAAGCTGCTGCTTCGGTTTGCTTTGCTCGGCCCCAGAAGATGTTGCTTACCAAACGCGTTCAAAGTATCGGAGGCTGTTGGAGAACAGAGCTCAGCACATGTTGGTTTAGCAAAAAACATATAAGAGGAAAAAGGAAAAGAGGACCAGTGTCCGGAAAAGCAAGAAAGCAATAGAAATGTCTACAAAAGAAAAAAGCAAAACGAAACACGCATGCTGTCCTATCAAGGAAACAAGAAAACGCACCGGAGTGAAGGTCCGAGAACAAACTGCGGCCAAGTTGCTTTGGGAAAGAAGCGGACGACTCGTTCAAACAGTCGGGCCCGATTCCAAAACCGGACGCTCCGCCCGTGTCAAAGCTCCCCGTGGAATCGTGCCGCAGTACGAAGCCTTCCTTCCTTCGCAAGAGGCTGTACTGGAGTAGAAATTGCTTCACATACTCCGCGTTACCCACTGGAAACCTGCAAAGAACAAACAAGCACGGAGCTAATCAACTCATAATGAGAAAAGCATCAAAGATGACAACAAAGAGAAACCTTTCACAGGGAGCTTGGCTTACTCAACAATCTGCTGCTCCAAGGTGGTGGGAAATCCATCGTCCACACAAAACCGAGTGTGCAGCACGGCGTTGTAGCTCTGCCCGTCGCATCCGTGGATCTCAAGCTTGGTGTCTTGGACTCCTGCACTGATCTAGTACAAGTCATGGTGGAGCTCATGCAGTGTGTATAGTAATCAACGAGTCAGACGAGAGAAAAACAAAGAGAAAGAAACAAGAACAAAGAGACCGAGAGAAGGAGGAAGAGAAGAAAGTTACGTACCATTTGAGTGGATAATACAGTGTAGGATCTGGCAAGAACCGCACTGGAGATTATACTGATGAACCATGTTGTTTGTCCCGCTGCTGCTACCAGCATTGTTGGACTCACTGCCATGGCTGCCGCCGTGCGAAGAAGGAAGAAGAATGGTGTCGGGTGGCAAGCTCCAGTCCCCCACGAGATTGCTACACGACTGTGCGTGGATCTCGGCCGGAGCCGCCTCAAAACCAACGAGCTCCGAGCCATCGGGAGCAACACCGGCGGCGGCCGCGGCGGCCGCGGCGGCCAGGAACGAGCTCCCATGCTGCGCCAGGAAGTTGTTGAGCGGGAAGTTGAGCAGCGCGCTGGCGGCGGCGGCAGCTCCAACACTCCTGGATGGCGAGCAAACCTCCAGCTCGATCCCGTCGTGGGAGTTCCCGTTGCTACTGTCGTCCACGGCGGCGGCGCCACCAAAGAGCGAGAAGGAGTCCCTGGCCATATCTGCGTCGATCTGATCAAAGGCGATGAGCTCTCCATTCAAGCCATCGTCAGCGGCGGCGTCATCCTCGGACTTGATGCTGCTCCCCTCGAACAAGAGGCCGCTAAAGTCGGGGCCGTGGCTCGTCTCGCAGGGCCGCGCCATCGCCAGACTCTCGTACTCGCCGCCGCCGCCGCCGCCGCCGGTCAACGGAGTCAACGGCCTCGGCGCGGGCGAGGGGTTGACCAGGAAATTGAGCAGCACCTCTTCCGGCGGCTTGTTGTTCCTGAGGAAATCCGCGATCGTGCCGCCGCTACGCTGATCAAACCACGGCAATGCCAGTGCCGTTGGCGGCGAAGACGATGACATTGGACAATGCAGTACCCCCTTGCCGCTGATTCTACCATCAAACCCTTGCGCGATGATCTCTTGCTCTCTTCATGCTGCCGGCAGTGACAAAACCCCACCGCGTACCTCCGCGCAGCCGCCATTGGGAGGATACAGCGTCGCCACCGAGCCGCCGCCGCCGCCTCCGCCTACCCCATGGATGCGCCAAGGAATCGCGGAGAGGATCCTCACCATTTTCTTGCTCTGCTCGCGTCAAGCGGTGTTTTTGAGGCCGTGCCGGCCGGCGGCATATTCCCACCTCAACCCCCCGCGCCCGCATAAGCCCTAGTTAGGGCACGCTTGGCGCGCCCCAAAGCCCTAATTAGGGCACGCTTGGCGGTGGAATGGATGGACGTTCCAGCGACCGCGGTCGCGCTCAATTCGCGTCTTTGATGGATCCCCACCTCGTGGAACCACCGCGTCTCCTCCATTCATGAGGCCCGGGAAAAACCAAAATTCGGCAACTGGACTAAAATCGCAACCCAATTGCAAGGTGATGGAGCTAGATAGATCGAGCAATCCGTCCATTGATTTCCTCCTTGCTCCTGGCAGTGCAGGTTTGATTTGATCTCTCCTCCTTGATCATCCTTTCCACTCCCATGGAGCTCAATTCCTCCAATTCCGTCAACCACGGCGAAATGGAGCACCAGATCCTCCATCTCAGCAACGGCGCTATCATCACGCTCATCGTCATGGTGATCCTCACATTCATCTCGTTGCTGGGGCTCCTGGGCCTCTACTTCCTCTGCCCGCGCCGCCGCCTCAACGTCGTGCTCAGCCGCTCCGCCGCCGCCGCCAACCTCGCCCACATCCACATCCACGCCGCCGCCGCTCATCACCCCAAGCCCGGGCTGGAGCCCCACGAGATCAACAAGCTCCCGCTCCTCACTCTCCAAGACCTCCTCTCCAAGTATTCCAAGAACCGCGCTGGCGCTGGCGGCGGCGTGGGATGCTGCGCGGTGTGCCTGGCGGAATTCTCCGATGATCAGCCGGGCGACGAGAAGATCCGGTTCTTGCCGCGGTGCAGCCACTGCTTCCATCCCCACTGCGTCGATGTGTGGCTCCGGACCTCCGCGTCTTGCCCTCTCTGCCGATGCGCTGTCCACCAAGAACCGAGACGAGAGGAGGAAGAAGAAGAAGAAAATCACCGCCAAGATCAGGATTTAACGGTGGGACGAGAACCAGCCGACAATTCCAACCCTGCTGCCGCTGGAATCGCTCAATCCTGATGAGATCCTGATCTACGGGCCTAGCAGAGGAAGATTCTTCTCTCTTTTCAAGCGCATCAAGCTCTTGCTTTTCAATTTTCTGGAATTTCTTGATGGCGATACCTATAGTGGCCATTTCCCCTGCTATAGCTCCTGTTCCTCCACTCAATCCAGATAAATCACTGCCTCCCCGATTGAAATCTCAGCAGCCCTCGCATCGCAACATCGGCATCGATCGACAGCAGCCGCGGCGCCGCGAAAAAATGGCAAGGTTCCCGCCATTCTCACTCGCTGGGGAAGAAGGAGCTCCCGATTCGGCGCCTATGATCCACAATCACCTCTACCGCCACCACAAGCCCTTCCATCTCACCACTCTCACTTGCGTCGCGATCGTCCTGTGTGGAATGGGGGCGAGCCTCTCGATCATGGTGCTCTTCTGGTGCTTTAGCTCGCGGAGGAGGGGACGGCAGCAGGGGGAGGGAAGAATCGGGCCGTCCGTGGGGGCGCAAGAGCGCCAGACGCGCGCCAAGGCGACCGTTGGATTGCTGCCCATTGTCTCATCGGACGATGCGCGGCGCGCGGACGAGTGCTGCGCGGTGTGCTTGACAGATTTTGGGCGGAAGATTGGCGGTGGGGAGGAGGAATCCGAAGATCTTGATTTGGGCGATCGTGAAATTCAGAGCTGGGAGATCCGTGCGCTGCCCGGCTGCGGCCACTGCTTCCACACCCAATGCATCCAGCTCTGGCTTTGCTCGTATCTCACTTGCCCCCTGTGCCGCAGGGGAATCGCGGCCGATGATCATCAACCCTGCGCTGGATCGATCGTCGCGAATGGTGCAAGCTCCTCGGGCTCTCTCTGCGATCGGCAGCAGCACCGGCGCAGCAGCCGATCCGCCCCATCCTCCCCCGCGCCGGTAGCCACCGATTGCGAGTGTGGGTGAATTTTCTTGGCAAAGATAGTTGGTGTAGCTGTTCTCGAATTTCTAGCACGCAATCAATCATCGCATTTCCTGGCATTGTACAAATCGAAATTCTTCCTGTTTGCTGGATTATAATAACGATTCAAGGACCCTGTTTGCCAGCGTCACCCATGGCCAGAGAATAAACACCATTGCTAATCAATCAAGAGTAGGAAATGATTGATTTCTCTACGGATGTTTCGTTTTTCTTCCTGTTGCTCTTGGTAGATGTAGGAGAGCGACCCCAGAAAATGGATGGTGACCTAATGTTCGGGGTTACTTGGCGCCAAGACCTCCAAAACTTCCTTTGCTAGAAGACTTAGACTTTTAGTCTTTAGCATTACTGTTCAAGAGAGGAAAACTTTGAGCATTAAAGAAAGGAAAATCTCACTGTTTTGGATTGCGAGAGACGATTTCCCGGCTTCTGTACGTAATCCAATGCAAGTTTCTGGTAGGCCTAGCTAGGAATTTGATGGCGACCTCATACATAGTGGAGTTGGAGCGAAGGAATTTACGATCGATCGTGAGAAAGAGACTGGAAGAAAAGAAGAAAAATCAAGTAAACCGAGCTTCGCGATTGATAGCTACACCATTGCGCTCTTGGGATTTGCTTACTTTGATCTCTCTTGTTATGGCTAGCCACGGAAAGGAGAGATAGGCCTTTGCTGCGACAATGCTTGGAAGCTAAACAACAGGCAGTGGTGGCGACTGGCGGGCGGCTCGATCAACACGCGCCGTCAGATGCGACGTTCCGGGCGGGGACCAACGACAGCGATTGCGCGCCCGGATCATGAATCCTCGTCATCGCCATAATCATCATCAAAAGCTTCCAAAGTGCTTCCAAAGACAAAATAAAAGAAGAAGAAGAAGAAGACTTTGGCTTGGCTCCACTGCAGTGCTGCCATGCGAAGCTAAGCAAAGCGACTATTGATTCGTCGCTCTCCAGCTCATTGCTCCAATCCAATAGAAAAATCTATCGACGGGGCCAAAAAGCGTAGAAAACTCTGTTCTTGTTCTGGAGCGCTCGACTTTTTTTGTTTTTCCATTCGTCATGAAATTCGAAGGATAGACAACGAGATTGACACGCTGGTTCGATCGATCGATCGATCGCTGCGAGCGAGCGAGCGAGAGAGCCAGCGAAAAGAATTCTAAATTTCCATGTGACTTCTCTCGGTCGATTCCTTTGGATCGACCGTCGAGCAGGGCCTTATTTCACAGAACGCGCAGAGCCTGGAATATCCGCCGCGAATATGCCCCGGAAAGAACACGAAAAGGAGAAAACGAAGAAATGCGAGAGCCCACGCGGCACGATCATCAGCCACGCTCTTGGGGATGGATTTGGGGGATCTCTATGACGACGACGCGATCATCCCGGCGAGCGCTGGAGCTGGGCGATGGCGGGAGGAGCTCCCGGCGGCAGACGGGGCAGGAGGTGTGCGAGAAGAGCCACATATCGATGCATTCCGTGTGGAATCCATGGCCGCAGCCGGGAAGAACCCTGATCCTCTTGTCCTCCTCCCCGAAATCGATGAGGCAGACCGGGCAGCAGCACTCCCCCTCGCCCGGGGCGCTCGATGATGATTCCCTTCCCCTCATGGCGACGAGCGCCTTGTAATTCACCACCTGGAAGCTCTCGATCACGTCCCTGCGCAGCCCAATCGCGAGCTTGTTCGCGATCGCGGGCTGCGAATTCCCCGCGCGCCGCGCGTCGTCGTCCTGGGAGCACCCGCAGAACCACAGGCGCAGCAGCAGGAGCGTCATGAGCGAGAATCCAGTGACGAGCACCGCGACGAGGATGATCGTCCCGGCGCCCAGGCCGTCGTTGCGCCTGGGACTCGCGAATCCAAACCCCTGCCAGCCAAAGAAATTGTTGTTGCCAGTGCCGGCGCCCGGCCACGGCGGCCACTGCCCGTCCTCCATGCCATTGGACGGGAATGGCGGCCACGCAAACGAAGAGATCGAGCCTCCGGAGCTCCAATCCGCCATGGAAACATGAAAATTCCTCCTTTTCTCCGCCCAAGGAGCGAGAGCTCCAAGAAGAACAGCCCCCTGTTTTTCCGGGTTGTTGTTGCCGCCCTAAATTTATATCCAAAGAAGGGGAGGTTTTTAGGGTAAGAGCGCGCGAAGCTGGGTTTGGCGGCTTGACACGTGGTGGAATTCCGCGCGCCTCTATGTTCTCGCACGTCTTCTCCCGGGGCTATGACATGGGGCGAAAGGCAGGACTTGGGCTATGACATGGAGGGCCGTGCACATCCTAAAGTTTCCTGTTCTAGAAGCCTAGAAGTTGAAGCTACCGCCTTCCAAATTGGAGGCCAAGGGTTGAGAGATTGATTCCCGGAAGCTTTCTCTACGCGCTTAATAGTTTCTATCGTTCGTATCTCGACTGGGTTATAGATTGCTTCTCCATGGGCGAAAGAAACTATCTTCCATTTTGACAGGGTCTCTCTTTTGAAGGGTCCCATTTTTATTTTTTTTTCTTGCCACGTTTATATCAATCTACAGGACATAAGTTCTCCGATATAGATCAAGAAGGAAGACCTTGTTCTCCTTGCTCTGATTGTTTGCAGGACCACGCAACTTCTTTCGCTTTCGATCGTCTCTCTATCGCGTCGCGACCTGGATATAAGCCGAGCGATGATGCCATGCGAGCCAAAAAAGAGCTCTCTGCTCATCGCATAGAGACAATCCCTCCTGCCTACATTGATATCTCCAGTCCGGACTTTAACTGATATGACAATCCAACTCCTCCTGCCTCTACGACTACGCGAAAGAGCTTTGCTCGAGAAGAGGGAAAAACCAACGCCGCTACGAGAGAACTATCGATCGTCACCGGGAATCCACCACCACCACTACCATTTGATCTGGCTGCTGCTGCTGCTGTTGTTGTTGCTGCTGCTGCTCGAGGCTGGAGAGATCCGACCGGCAAGTCGGGCAAGTCTTGTGCGAGAAGAGCCACATATCGACGCACTCGGCGTGGAAGGCGTGGCTGCATTTGGGAAGGACCCGGACCCTGTCGTCCAATTCACCCAGGCAAATCGCGCACGCCTCGCTACTGCTGCTGCTGCTGCTGCTAGTGCCCCCCTCTGGATTCGCAAAGCTGCTGGTGATTGGTATCCTTGCTATCGCCTCCTTGCTCAAGCCGGGCTTGACAACTTCCACCTGTTGCGCGACGCGAGCACTCTGAGCGGAGGAAGCGCGGCCGCACATCCATATCCCGAAGGCGATGAATCCCACCAGAACTAGCAGACCCCCGGCTGCTGTCATGACAACGTTGACGCCCTGTCCCAAGCTCGAAAACTTCGCTGCCGCTGCTGCTGGAGCATCGGCAGCCATCTGGGAAGAGCCTGGCAATGTTGCCTCCGGGTATCCTCCAAACCCAAAGCCTGTCATGTTCGTGCGAGCGATCCAGGAGCACAATACCTGGCGAGTTTTTAAACCCCTTTAACACGGTACCCATTTCGTGCGCCACAAGCAACCCGCAGCTGCTCGAGAAACAACGGAGAAGGTATCCGCGACGTTCATGCCATGCTCCATGTTTGTTCCTTCACGGGCGACTGCCTGAGACGTGCACAAATTGAGTTTTTAGCAAGGAGGCCGAGAGAAAAGAATGGAAAATGTTGGACTCACATCTGTGATGACACACCTCCATCACGGGAATGATACTTTAATTGACCTGTCCTTTGCGAGAAAAGATTAATTTGAAGATTGAGACAAAAAGCTGAAAAGAACCTCTCTCGTGAGGAAGCTTAATTCCCCGGACCCAGAACTCACTCCTACCAAAGTTACTCGGGGTGCAACCAGGAAGTCAATGGCGGTTCTCACTGATGCCGTGCCTGGTATCAGAGATGGAGGATCTTGCATGACGTCCACAAGCAATGGATCCACCTGGAAACAAAAGAGCGAGGTTAGGATTCTACCAAAAAGGAAGCTTGTAAAGATCCAACCTGGTTGCAGTCTCTGGCATGAACAGCTCCAATGCACTGGCCGTTCTCATCAGACACTACAGGAAGTACATCTCGATCGAGGAAGCACATCAGCACATCCTTCACCTTTTGGGAAGACGAAAGCGGCTGTAGAGTCTTCAAGCTGGGAATGATGCTCTCCAACGAAGCCTTCAATGATATCTGACAGCAAGCATCGCACTTAGAAAGCTCCAATCGAAACCTTTGCAAAGACCCGAACCTGTTCTCTTATAATGAATGGTTGAAACATGTTCTCAGTAAAATTAGTCATTGCCTGGAGGCGTACGATGGCCTACAAAGAGAGGAGATTAGCGGGCTAAGTAGGAATACACATACCGTGAATCCACGCTGACTCAAGTGTAGAGCTTTATTCAGGCTTGTCATGTTCTTCAGAACGTTCCGTGCAAGAGTTATCTGAAAGAGAGCCACTGTGTTGACATAAAGTCAAAAGTAAAACAGCGTACATGTACCTCGCCACTGACCACTGCAGCTTCGATTAGTAGCTCATCTGCCTCTAGTCGATCCTCCGCCCAAATGTGCCCGGCAGATCCCACAGCCATTCTCGACTTGAGAAGCGAAACTTTCTCGACGTCACCTATCTCTGAAAACGCCCTCATCATAGAAAGGAAAGCATGCACTCGTGGCCTTAGTCGACGGTCTTCCTTTGCCAGACATTCCATTTCTTGAAAGAATGTCAAAGCGTCTACAAGACAAAAGAATAAGTTAGATGGTACCAATGTAGCAAATGTACTACCTGTAGGCGAGCCAGCTGTTATGCAAGCGTCGATGATCGCAGTGTATCCAACGCGATCTATCACGCAAGACGTGGATGCTTTCATTTCAGCCACCATCTTCAACACGCCGTCCAGATTTCCAGCATCTGCAAGACCCTGATCAAATGAGAGCCACCTTTCGCAAAAAGCTCTTGTCGCAACGCACCTTTATGAGGGTCGTGTACGTTACCACATCTGGTGCCAAATCTACAGAGTATTTTCCTGCTTCCTGGCAAACGGCAAACCAAAAGAGAACGTAACTAATAAAATTCGAACAAGAAAACCAGAATCAAAAGACCTTCATCTCCTCTAGAATCTCAAGTGCCGCGTCCATGTCTTGTCCTCTAACGCATGCCATGACAAGCGAATTCCACGAAAGCTTGTTTAACTGCATTCCACGCAGCTGCATCTCTTCTCTAACTTTTAGAGCCTCCAAAGGGTTCTCTGATCGAGCGTACCCCTGTGAATAGCACGCATTAGCGTTTGTGAGTCATACCTTAAAATTGGTATACCTTGATCAGCATATTGTATGTCACCAGGGACGGACCTTCGTCTTTTATTACGGAGTGGTATCGTTTAAGAGCACCTCGAGCGCGCCTTGCATCCCCTGTATGGGAGTATAGCAATCACCTTTCTAAACAATAACAAAAGATACAAATACCAGCATTGGCACAGGCATTTATTAGCGTGTTGAGATGAATCAGTGAAAGTTTTGGTTTGCCAGGAGCTGTGCCAAGGTCCATCGATTCCAAAATCTGGAAAGCAGCGTCCAAAAGTCCTGCCTTTCCAAGCCCCTATTTAATGATCAAATTAGTGATTCTCAATGATATCATCAATGCAGATAAGAAAACAAACCTTTATAAGAGTGCCGTAAGTGATTTCGTCAACTCCACAAGCATCTGGTTGTACCATGTATTGGAAAAGCTGCATGGTTCGATGAATATCACCACAATGCACGCAAGCTTCCATCACAGCGTTCATCGTTTTCCGATTCACTAGTTTCTTCTCCTTTGCACAATCCAGAATCTCAAAAATCTGTCCAATGCAACACGGAGAACGTAAGCCGAGCTGGATGCCATGCCATAACTACCTCTTTCAAACGTCTCTTTCGACTCAGCTCCATGATCGTCTTCGTCAACTCACGCCCCTGAAGCTTCCTCACGGCCCAGAGCGGCAGCTTTTGCTTCCAAAGTGGATCTCGCTCGCCATCTTTCCTGACTAGGGCCGCAAGTTCTTCCCTCCTTTTCCTGACCTGGATGCCACACGAAACCAAGTAAAATGATTTGTCACGACAAAGAGCATCTGGTCGAAAGAACTGTTACCTCGGCAAGCAAGAACTCTCCGGGGCCCTTCTCGGGTAAAGCAGCATCAAGGTTACCACTCGTGACCGCAGCACAGCCTCTGGTGGTGCGCGACAAATCCCGGGAAAGAAATGTCTCAGGTGACAAGAGAAGCCAAGATGCCCTCCACTGACGATGAAACCGACTGTTCCTCCCGTGCTTCCTCCCAGAAAATTCCTGCCGAGGAGGAGGAGCATATCCTGCAATGCAATTCCCGAGAATTATTGACAGGACGAGAGAAAGCTCTCCTCCTCCATTGCTAGATCCTCAGTGCTGGCGACTTGCGAGAATTTAAAATCGCCAGGACTGCCCGACCATTGCAATTGAGTTGGAAAACGAAATGCAATCACTCCGACAAGGAATCGACTCTTCCGCTACCTGGGGCAATGGCGCTG
Source organism: Selaginella moellendorffii (assembly GCF_000143415.4). NCBI lineage: Eukaryota > Viridiplantae > Streptophyta > Lycopodiopsida > Selaginellales > Selaginellaceae > Selaginella > Selaginella moellendorffii. Next base: position 89,823 of record NW_003314423.1, on the reverse strand, counting down.
CCACTGCAAATCTCTGGGAATGTGGCCGCGGTGGAGGCGCCGAATCGCCCGAGGCCGACGCACGCAATCGCCATTGCGAGCGCCTCGATTTTCGCTCGCGTCGCGCGACCTTCAAAACCCTAGAGACCACATAAATCTTTTAACGGTCGGGATGAGGTGAGAGAGCTTAAAAGATCTCTGTCAATCTTTCTCGTTCTCGCGAAGAACCCTAAAACACCGGGGGAGGGAGACCGATGGTACGCTGGTGACCAAAGCCAATTTTTTCTCCACACCCAGGACGAGAAGTGGTTGAGTGCGCGGGAGTCAGTGCGTAGGACGCGAAGCGACAATCGCAGACCTGAAATTCTTCTCTTTTCTTTGTTACAACACAAAATGTACACGAATTTTCCGCGCCAGGAACAGAGCATTCACTGGGCGCTGGCTAGTGATGGTGATCGCGACGAAAATCATCAGGTGGCACCTCGATCACAACCTCTTCTAGCTGAATCGTCCTGCTCGGCTCGGGAGTTGGGATTGGCATTGTCGCTGTTTGCAACTGGACCGAGTAGCAAGCAACAGCCTCGCTAAAGCTGAGGTCACGCGTGGTGGGCGGCGGCGGCGGCGGTAGAGGAGATGGAGGAGGAGGAGGAGCTTGAGGATTGCTGGCCGTGCTTCTTCCGCAATTCTTGCAGCACTGCGTCTCCAGCCCGATCAAGCTCCGGCGGCAGACCGGGCAGGAGCTGTGCGCGACGAGCCACAGCGCGATACATTCCGAGTGGAAGCAATGCCCGCAGCTGGGCATCATCCGGATGAAATCGTCCTGCTTGCCAAACTCCGCCAGGCAGATGGAGCAGCAGCCCAGCTCGGGGTTCATCGTCCTCTGCGAGGCCAGCATCCGCGCCGCGCCATAGCTCATCACCGGCAGAGCTTTCTCAATCGCTTGCTTGCTCATCCCCGCCTTGGCCGCTGGCAGCGCTGATCTATCGCTCGCGCCATCGCCCGCGCCGCCGCTGCGTGCCCGGATCACGTCCTCGGGGCTGCATCCACACATCCACACGCAGAAGGCCATGGCGCCCATTATCGTCGCCACGATCAGCAGCGCCGAGAGGATCATCGCGAAGCTGGAGGATCCCGCGGCGGCGGCGGCGATCGCGATCGTGGGCGCCGGGGATGGATGGGCTCCAGCAAGCTCTCTGTCCATTTCCCTTCCCTTCTCTCTTTCACTTCCCTCGCTCGAGCAAACCCCCGGTTAAATGGTTTCGAGGGCGGGCATATTCGGCGACTGGAAAATACCCCATACACTGGTTCTTACAAAGATTCTTTATGCTCGCAGGTAAAAAACGAGGTGGCGGCGGGGTTAAATTTTCTGAAAAGTAGATTCCCTATCCAGCTCATGTTTGCTACGTGTTGAGAGATATTCAAAGCTGGCCATGGTCCACAGCGCCATTGAAGTTTCAAGTCTCCTTTTCGCCTGGAATTCTGGAAGAAAGAAAATTCCTCATTTTTTCTCTTTTTCTGTGGCTATTTGCGAATGTAGATTCTTGTCGGCGAGGGGTTCGTTTATTTCGGTCGCATGGCATGGCAATCTCTTTCAGTGGCTCCAGAAACCCGGCTAGTGGTGGTATAGACTATAGAGAATTTAAAAAAAAGATTTCCCGCCACCTCAAAAAACAATCCCTGTCGTTGACAAGAACGTGTTCTTCTCCAGTGTCGAGTGCGATCTAAAACCCAATTTCATATAGAAACGTTTTCTTCGACTATCACCTCCCAATTCGTGGGTGCTCGCTCCAATTTGGGCGACGAACGAAAGCCCCAGCAAGGGGGGCGGTCGAGTAGTGTGTGTTCTTTCCAATTCTACTAGAGAGTGTGGGGTCCGGGACCTTTGGACCGAATCCAGTGGTGGCCAACACCCACGCGTGGCTTCGAAGCTGCCCACTGATTTCCACAATTCTGGGCGACTCGCTGTCGGATCCAATGACCCGATCGATCAGTGCTCTCTTCTAGAGGAAGGGATGTCGGCGGAGGTGAAAAGGAGCGGTGGCTGGCGCTCCAAGCACTGGGGAATAGCAGGCGCCCCTTTGTTCCTTCTATCACGTTTTTCATGCGAGAGATCGGACAAGCCAGCTCCAAGGTTTCGAATCAAAACTGGGAAGAAAACGAGAATTTTGATCCACTATCACTCGGTACATGTTCCTCTCAAAGTCACCACGAATTTGGTTTTGTGGTCGAGGGGTTTACGACTTGATTCCTCGCATGGCACTCACCGCACGCCCTGTGCCTGAATAGTAGATTTCAAGAACACTTGGCATGAGTCTCTCTGTTCAGACTGTAGAGAAAATAGAGAGAACTTTACTTACATCTTCTTGCAGCTCAATAGGACCAAAGCCCATACCAAGGCAATACAGACAACCAGAATGGCGATCAATAGAACCCCAATCACCGCCACCCTGAAATTGCGATGGCTGGCCACAGAGGGCAAAGCGCCTGGAGATTGAGATTCGAGGAGGAACATAGCTACTAAATCAACCATGCAAAACATCCTCTCCTGTTTTTCATACAAATAATAGCTTAGAACATGCCTACATTTTTTCAGGAAAGTGCTGTGGTAAAGCTAAGTCAAGAATTTTATCATTCAAATCATACCAATCTCAATAGTTACTCATACACAGTAACTAATGTGGCTGTAGTTTAGTGGTTAGAATTCCACGTTGTGGCCGTGGAGACCTGGGCTCGAATCCCAGCAGCCACAGGCTTTTCTCCTCAGTTCAAACTTTTCAAACTTTAGGGTTTATCTTCTTTCATCTTAGTCTTTGATCGTCACCCGGCACACCGGGCACGACGTGTGGGCCGCGAGCCACTTTTGGATGCACTCCGAGTGGAAGGAATGGTTGCAGCCGGGGATGAGCCAGATGGTGCCGCTGTGATCCGACGCCTGGAACTCGGTCAAGCACACCGGGCAGCACACGTCGCTGGCGCCGCGAATCTGGAAGAGCGTCGCGAAGCTCACCTTGGGGATCCTGTCGATCGCCTTGCTGCTCAGCCCCTGCGACGCGATTGCTCGCGGCTGATGATGATCGCCCAGCTGCTGCTGCTCCTGGTCGATCGATCCACTGCCGCCCCTGTTGCCCCACATCCACACGCAGAACGCCACCACACACATGCTCACCACCGCCGCGAAGAGCGATCCCACGACGATGGCGATGCCGCCCTTGGCGCCGATTTGATTGAGGGCGGCGCGTGTGCTGTGCTGCGATCGATGGTGATGGCCATTCGCTGGAGCCTGTGCCGATTGCGTTGATTCCATGGCTCCCAGCTTGCCACCAGTGGAGCAATCCCGCGAGGAGGGAAGAATTCGCTCCTCTTCCCTCAGCCAAGTTGCAGTTTTGACTTTGAAACAAGCGAATTTGTGGAGCAATTTTTTAATCTCTGGAGGAGATCGTGTTCCCATTCATCTCCCGCACGTCAGTGGCAGTAGACATTGTCACAACCCAAACAGAGTCCCCTGTTTTTAGGGTTCTTGGGAAGCGGGCACTCTGTTTTTAGGGCTCGGCGGACGCGAGACGAAGCTCTTCCCGGCAAACTGGGCACGAGGTGTGCGAATCCAGCCACAAGTCGATGCATCCCGGGTGGAAGTAGTGGCAGCACACGGGCATTTTCTTGACGAGCTCCTCGCGGAAGGGAGCGAGGCAGATGGGGCAGCAGTCGGCGGCGGCGGCGGTGGCCGGGCTCTTGATCTCGAGGGCGGAGTAATTGAGCGTGGGGATTCGGATGCGGCGCGCGGCGGCGATGGCGGCGTCGCCCTCCGCGGCGATTGCGTCGTCGATCTCTTGCTGGCCGAGGAGGCGGAAGCAGAGCCACAGGCAGCCCAGCACCGAGGCCGCGAAGACGAAGCACGCAAAGACGAGGAGCCACAGACCTTTGGTCGCAAGATGGGCAGCGGAGCTGCGACCATCCATTAATTTATCCTCTGGATGATGATGACTGATGGCTCGCTTTGCTTGCTGCTTAGCTCGAGAGGAGTAAAAGAAAGAAGATTGGCAGCCCAAAGAATTAAGAGGATGGATATAATCAAAGCAAGGAAGTCTCTTATCCGCCAAGAGCTTTTGGAGCGTAGCGCGGGGCTCAATCGCTGTGAAACGCCTGTTTGAAATTTGCCCAAGTCAAGAAAACGCTGTAGCTCTCTCGCTTAAACGCTTCTTTCAATCGCATTTACTTTTGGAAAGAAAGAACTAAAAGTCGTTCTCAAGGAGCGATGCCACTGGAAACGCAGCTCGTTGGGCTTGACCCATCGATGCTTCAACTGTGGATGTGATACCCTCCCTGGGCATTTGCTGTTTCTGGAGGTTGTCTCTATCACTTTAGTCAAAGACCAATTTAGTGGTTTATAGTTTCATATAGATTTGGTGCACTTATGCAAACAGTCAAAGTGTGGCATTCATTTGCTGCAAATATGGGGGCCAGTTTTATATAAAATGTCTATAAAGTTCCATCACCATGTTTTAAGTGGACCTTCTTGCCATTCGGGAAGCAAGGAAAAGAATGCAGCAGACACGGCTGTAAGATTGTGCTGGTATTTAAAAATGCCTGTTTTGTGTAAATGCTTGAATCGACAGCAAGATGTAGTCATAGAGAACAAAGAGAGATATGTGTGTGTTGAGATGGCGAGCTCAAGCTCAAGGACAAACTCCATCTCTGATCCCAAGGAGTTGCAACATTGCACTCTGGGCGTTAACATTCTCATGAAGCAGCCGGGGTGAATAGCATGCTAGTGGTGTTGATCGCGAAACAAAATCATCTGGTGACAATTCACTTGATTGGAGTGGAAGCGTTTGCCACCAGCACATACGATGCAGCACTCTCCGGCTCCAGATCAAACGCTCTTCGCATTTCTCTCAAGCTTTCTTTGCGAGGGCTGCTCCTGGCGGCCCCCAGAAGGCACGTCCACTCCAGGAAATCGGGAACAAAAGGCATGTCGTGGATGAGCTCCTTGGAGTCGTCCAAATAGCCACCCCGGGCGAGCAAATCCACCATGCAGCAGTAGTGCTGCTTGGTAGCCTCAAGCTCGAAATCAAAGGCCATGGACACGAACCACGCCCTCCCGGCATGGACCTTGCCGTCATGGCTGCAAGCCAAGATCGCCGAAACGAAGCACACCTCGTCCGGCTCCTCGCACAGCTTCATCGCATCAAACAGCTGAATCGCGTCTTTGGTACGCCCCCTCTGTGCGTATGCCGTGAGGAGAGTGCTCCATGACACGAGATTCGTCGTCGGAAATTGGTCAAAGAGCTTTCTCGCAGCATCCAAATCCCCGTGCTGCGTGATTGCCCACAACACTGCGTTCCAAGAGACGAGATCGCGCTCGGGCATTCCGTGGAAGAGGATAAGCGCGTCATGGAGGCGGCCGTACTGGGTATAGCCACAAAGCATTACTGTCCACGACACGCAGTCGGGAGCAGGCATGTTTTCCAGCAAACGTTCAGCATCATCCAGATACCCACTTTGGGCATATGAGGCAAGAAGTGTGTTCCAAGATGCCAAGCTCAACGCTGGAATAGCGTCAAAGATGCATTTTGCATCTTCAATGCATCTAAAAGACGTGTACACTGCCAACATAACATTGTGTGATACTGTATCGTGTTCAGGCATTTGTAAGTAGGTCCGTTCACATCGGGAAAGGTAACCATGTTCGGCATATGCCGTCAAAAGAGCGTTCCAGGAGACTACATCCGTCTGTTGCATTTGATCAAATGCTCTCTCTGCATCCTTAACATTGCTAGATGATACCACAGTTGTCAGTGACACCATATCCCACTCCGGCATGAAATCAAGCAAAATATCGCTGATTCCATGATGCCTGCTCTGGGCATAAGCCGTAAAGATGGTTGTAAACGATACGATATCCCATAAAGGCATGGAATCAAACAGCTCTTTAGCCTTTATAGTGTGGCCATTGATAGCGTAAGCAGACATAAAGGCATTTAACGATATAAGGTCGTAGCTTTGCATCCCATCAAAGAGGTTCTTTGCGCCCTCCAAATGCCCACTCTGGGCATACAGGCACAGCATAACGTTCCAGGAGACGAGGTTCCACCCGGGCATCGCATCGAACAAGGCCTTGGCCTCTGGCAACCGGGAGCTGCGTGAGTAGGCAATAAGCATGAAATCCCAGGAAAAGGAATCCTTGGGCTCGATGGCATCGAAGACGAGCCGTGCTTGGTAGGCGGCGCCGCAGTTGCCAAACATCTGGATGACATGGTTGAGGAGGAATGTATCCTCAGGGCGGGCGATCGATCGAGCGCGGGCGTGGAGCGCCTCGGCTGCCCGTAGACCCCTGCACGACTGCAAACGAAGCAAAAGCTCGTCCCGGCTCATCCATTGCCTGCTCGTCATTCATTGCCTCTTTTGGTTGCTACTTGGTAAAAAAACTCTCAATTCTCTAATAGAATGGTTCTTAATTAGATCTTACCTGCGAGAGATCCACACCGACATTGAAGTTCTTGTGGTGAGATCACATACATCCTGGATGGAATACAGGTTTGTAGTGGCCCAGCTCCCTCAAAATCATCGTCTTCCTCGTCAGTCCATTCTTCTTGGTAGAACTGCGCTTGCCTTGGATATGGAGCGTGCTCACGGGGCTGTGCCATTAGAATGCTCCTGGCTTCTTCGTCCAGTTTCGCGCTCCTGGCCAAGTGGAGGCGATTGCACAGGTAGAAGAGCACTGTGAGTGCCGGGACGCCCAGAGCGATCGCGAGCAAGGGATTCATTGCGAAAGAGATCGATGGATCCAAATGAAAGATTGCAGCGTACTAGCAAGAGACTCATCGCAAAGGAGACGGATACAAACACGCGTCTTACTGAAATGAGAGCTCAGCCGTACGTTATCAGATAAACATTCCAGTTTGTTCCTTGAACCTAGACTAATTTGACCCCTGATAGTTCAGATTACACAAGCAAAAGTCGTTGTAGTATAGTGGTGAGTATTTCCGCCTGTCACGCGGACGACCCGGGTTCGATCCCCGGCAACGGCGTAAAATTTTATTCGCTCTTTCCATCGAAAGAATCTATTTCATTCGCTCTTTTACTACATTTTCAGAGGTTGAAGAGCAGCACGTACGATGCGGAGTCTTGCGGTTTGATCCTCATGACATGCTGCGCTGTGTGACGCCCAAGCACAAATCAGTGTCGTTTCTTGAAGCTGACAAGAGTGTCATCCACGCCACCTCCTCGGGCATGAACGGCATCGAGTGAATGAGCTCCTCGGCATCACGCAGCCTCCCCGCCCTCGCCAGCGCTGCGATGAGACAGCAGTACGTCCACGAAATTGTCCGCCACCATTGCCATGGACCTCTCTCGGACCTCGTCCACGATGCCCGTGTAGGCCACCGACGAGAGCAGGCACACGAACGTCAGCTCGTCCGGCTTGATCCCGTCGAGCAGCATCGATGCGAAGAGAAGCTGGACGGCAGCGTGGTGCCCCGCGTGGGCATTTGCTGTTGTGAGCGCATCCAAGAGACAGTATCTCTTTCCTGCATTCATTCGAAGAGGCATTTCGCCTCCGCCAACCTTTCGTGCTGTGCGTATGAACCTGTAAGGATGTTACAGGCGGAGACAGTGCTTTCGGGCATGCAATCAAGCAGCTCTTTCGCGCTTCCCAGATCCCCGTTTTAGGCATTTGCTGCAACAATTGCAGCCCAAAAGACAAGATTTACCTGTGGATTTCGCTCAAAAAACCCCTGTAGCAAACTGAAATTGGCCCTCCTGCGAGAACACGGCCAGAAAAACATTCCACACAATCACATCGCTCCGTGCCATGTGAGTGAAGATGTCCTTGGCATGCTCCAAATGCCCGCTTTGGGCAAATGCTTGAATCATCAACGTCCACTGTGAGACCCCGTACAGATCCTTGGCGCGATTCCATCGGCCACAAACTCCTGAAGCAGCGTGTCCCAGGAGTTCCGGCACTGGTGGTCCATCCGATCGAAGAGCTCCTTGGCCTGATCCGCCTGGGTCATCGCGTTCCAGGCCGCTCATCCCTCTAGCGCATCGAGGCAAAAACCTCTTTCGCTTGCATCTTGACATACGATCAACATAACTTTTGCGTCAGTTTTTCCAGCAGTGGATGCCCCTGTGTGGCATATGCTTGAAGCAGGCAAGTCCAGGATACTGGATCTCGCCGTGGCAAATCCTCAAAAATAGACCTTGCTTCTCCTATGTGGCCAAGCTCTGTATAGACACGGATCATCACAGTGGCTGCGATTTGGGTCTTTTCGGGCATGGCGTGGAAGAGGCGCATGGCCTCGAAGAAATCCCCATTCGCGGCACACGCCGAGATGATGATATTCCAGGAGAAGAGATTGGGCGAGGGCAGGGAGTGAAAAACCGCTCGCGCATCGCCCAGGCTACCGGATTGGCGAGAAAGGTGTTGGTGGCGAGATGGGAGTGGAGGATCTGGGCGTGGACGACGAGATCGCGAGAGACGGTGTAGGATTTGATGAGCCGGACATAGGCGGCCGCGTTCATCGATCATAAGTAGCCATGGAACTTCACAAGATATAAAGTATATAAGAAGGTTGACCTTCCCAGTCATCCTTCTCGTTACACGGTGCAAAGACCAAACGAAAGGAAAAGGAGAAAAGACTATTTTTGTGGCGGTCATTCACAAAAGCTGGCATGAACAATCCCCCTGTGCTTCGTGAGCATCTTATTAAGCAAGGCTGACCATACTAATTACGTGCAAAAAGAAGCTAATTAATTCCAAATGCTAACTCGTCCCACCATCCAGATCTTGCCTCTTGGCTATCTGCATTGACAACTCTTTGTTGAGCATGCTTTGCTCAGCGGCCTTCCACACAAGTTTGGATTCCCAATATAGCTCGAGTTGACGAATGTGTTGAACTGAAGGAGTTGGATGACAAGTCCAGCAGAGTAGTCGTCCTCAAAACATATTTATAGCCCATATCCTCTCGTCCTTTGATTTGCAGGAACAACTCTTGGTAAAGGCGATCCCCATCCCCATCATTCTCAGACTTTGAAACCCTCGAGATGGCTTAATGAATTGACAGGAAGCTCTCCATGGAAGTGTTTGTCGGAAACATCCAACACTTGCAACTGTTTCATGCTCCAAGTGAAATCTGGCAAGACTCCTTCATTGAGATCAATCAACTCCAAGCTAGTGTTGCCAGAGGGAAGCAAAGTAAATCTGCCTCCAAGATGTGAGTGAGAGAATCTTCAATGATGGAAGCTTATTCACGTCAATGCTGGTGCCTTCGAGAAAGTTATTCCCGCTCCAGCTTTGTGCAGTTCTCAAGCAGTACACGTGGAATATGTCCAACCAGCTTGTTCCTTTCCATTCCAAGGGTTTGAAGGTTGTGCTTGCACAACGTTTCAAATGCCTCCCATGGAATTTCTCCCGTCAAGTTGTTCTTTGACAATTCGAGAAGCTGCAAAGAAGTGCAATTTCCCAGTTCAACCAGCATTTCCCCCTCGAGACACTTGGCTGAAATATCCAGTTTTGAGTTTAGACATAGTCCCTTGTAGTGATTATGCTTAGAGAGCATTTTATTAAGTAAGGTGACTATATTAATTATGTGAGGATTGGCAGAAAAAGCAAAAAGAGTTGCATTATGTGCTATGAATGCCACTATCAATTAAATTTCTACTTTGTTTTTCTTCCACTATTTCTTCTATTGATATTTCTTCCCTTTTTATATTCACAAGAATGACAATGACTCATATTTGATTTAAAGAGCTATGTAGGTCAAATCTAAATGATTTGTTGTGTGTTGTTGGCATTTAATTATATTAGTGAGGATCTACTTAAGGTCAAGCATGAAAAGTTTCTAGAACTTGGCACATATGGTGGGGATGCAATAAAGACTTGTAGAGTGATGAAGAATCTTGCATCAGGTAAAAAATTGTATAGTTTTTACTTTTAGTAAAAATCATATGGATTGTACTGACTTTTAGATTAACAATATAAAGAGTGAACTTTTGCTCAACTCAAATGCAAATCAAAAACTGTGGAAGTGTTTTAGATGAGGAATCTCCCTTCAATAAATGGTGGTTTTTTACTCAAGCATCACTGAAGTGTCATATGATACAAAATACTAATGGTAAGAAAATGCATAAGAAAGGATTCTATGCACCACTAAAGGGAAATAACTTGTAACATGAGCTTTTGCAAGTGTTTTTGAATTACAATGATGCATATTTTAACTATATCTAGTTACTCATTGAATGCTTATATGGTCAAAAAATTGAGTGACTATAGCTACCATATTACTAAGCAAAAACTTAGTTTATAATAATGTTTTAAAAAAGTTAAGTAGATGGTGAAGGGTTTGGGCAAGTATGAGCACTTGCTAAATGAAACTATAATACAATTTTACATATTCCAGGATTTAAGAATCTAATGCAAATGGATAAAAAACAACATGAAAAACATTTTTATAAAACATATTTGTTAAAATCAAAGTCATTGAATGGTTTGGACATGTCATTCATTAGCAAGGTGGTTAAGATTTCACAAATTTTCTCAATTGCTAAAAACTAAAGTATAAACTTTCTAAATTAAAACTATATAATCTTTGTAATTGCTTTCAAGTATAGAAGGATATTTATTGGTTAAAATCTTATATTAAAACTGTAAATTATAACAACAAATTTAATAAGAGTTACAATGGCTAGAGTGAGTACACTATCATATCACTCTTGAGATACTTTAATATTTTTATGAACTTGCTATATATAAAAAAACTATGAATATAAAAAAACAATTGGAGGAGAAAATGGAATTACACGCCAAAGAATTTAATGAATATATGAAACTAAGTGCAAATGACAAAGGAAAAATGATATATTACTTTTAAGTTTTATATATTTTCTAAACTAATAAAATTTTGCAAAAAATGAGTAACTTTAATTTGTGATTAATAAATAATTACACTTTAATGAGGTCATTATTTTGTTGGAGAAACCACCTGTAACTTCAATAAAATTTGTGATAAATATTTATATACTTTTCAATATGGTTTTAAAAGACATTAATACAATTACAATGTTACATATTGAAATTCATATTGTAGTTCTGGCAAAGAAACTAACTATAGCTTTAGTAGTTCCAGAGGTAAATATTTATATCATTTTTAACACAATTAAAATTAAAGGTCTATATATTGTATAAATTGCTATAAAAGGTATTGAAACCACCACAGAAGAAACCTATATAGTCATTATATGATATATATGCATTCACAAATGTTGTATAAATCTAGATAATAGAATGAGAATGTGGAAATTGTATTTGGAGTTGGCTACTCCATTAGCTTCTTTAAGGCATAGAATCAAACAGCTGTTTAGCCTTTTTTGTGTGGCCATTGATAGCATAAGCAAACATCAAGGCATTTAAGGATACAAGGTTGTAGCTTTGCATCTCATCAAAGAGGTTCTTTGCGCCCTCCAAATGCCCAGTTTGGGCATACAGGCACACCATAGCGTTCCAGGCAACGAGATTCCACCTAACAAGGCCTTGGCCTCTCACAACTAGGAGCTGCGTGCCTAGGCAATGAGCATGAAATCCCAGGAGAAGGAATCCTTGGGCTCGATGGCATCAAAGACGAGCTGTGCATGGTAGTTGTCACCGCAGTTGCCATAGATCTGGATGACATGGTTGAGAAGGAATGTATCATCAGGGCGGGTGATCGATTGAGCGCGGGCGTGGAGCGCCTTGGCTGCCCGTAGATCCCTGCACGACTGCAAACGAAGCAAAAGCTCATGCTCATCCATTGCCTGCTTGTCATTCATTGCCTCTTTTGGTGCTGTGAGTGCCAGGAGCAAGGGATTCATTGCAAAAGAGATCAAGGGATCCAAATGAAAGATTGCAGCGCACTAGCAAGAGGCTCATCACAAAGGAGACGGACTACAAACACGTTATCAGATATACATTCTAGATTAGTTTTAACCCTGATAATCAAGATTACAGTATAGTGGTGAGTATTTCCGCCTGTCACGCAGACGACCCGGGTTAGTCCCCGGAAACAGCATAAAATTGAAGAAACATGCAGAGGTTGAACGATGCAGAGTCTTGCGGTTTGATCCTCTCATGACATCCTGCGCTGTGTGACGCCCACGCACCAAATCAGTGTCGTTTCCTGACGCTGACAAGAGTGCCACCTCCTTGGGCATGAATGGCATCGAGTGAATGAGCTCCTCCGCATCGCGCAGCCTCCCCGCCCTCAGGCAGCAGTAGTGCTGCAACGTCGTCCGCCACCATTGCCATGAATCTCTCTCGGACATAACATAACTTTTGCGTTTCGGTGCCCATCGCTGCCGTGGATGACACCACATCCCACTCGGGCATCTTGTCAAAAAAAAGTTTTGACAAGTGGACGCCCCTGTGTGGCATATGCTTGAGCAGGCGAGTCCAGGATACTGGATCTCGCCGTGGCAAATTCTCAAAAATAGACCTTGCTTCGTCTATGTGGCCAAGCTCTGTATAGACATGGATCATCATAGTGGCTGCGATTTGGATCTTTTCGGGCATGGCGTGGAAGAGGCGCATGGCCTCGAAGAAATCCCCATTCGCGGCACACACCGAGATGACGATATTCTAGGAGAAGAGATTGGGCGAGGGCAGGGAGTGAAAAAACCGCTCGCGCCTACCACATTTGCCATGATGAGATTGGCGAGAAAGGTGTTGGTGGCGAGATGCGAGTGGAGGATCTGGGCGTGGACGCACTTGCCCTGGATGAGATCGTAGGATTTGATGAGCCGGGCATAGGTGGCCGTCACAAGGAGCCATGAAAAACTTGGAACTTCACAAGAAATAAGAAGGAAAGCGGATCCAAAATATGAGGAGTACTTCGAAAGGTGTTTGTCGTGATGCAAGGCCGCGGTCTGACGGTTGACCTTCCAAGTCATCCTCCTCGTTGTCGTAGTCTATACGGTCGTAAGACCAAAATAGCTCAGCCATCACTTTTACGGACGAAAGGAAAAAGAGGGAAGACTATTTTCGTGGCGGATGCCTTACTTCATACGGCCATGCTCAAGGGGTCTTGCGATTAATAGGGATTGAGAGCTCGGACACAGTCCCCAGTAGTCTTCTTGAGCATCTTATTAAGCAAGGATGACCATACTAATTACATGCAAAAAGAAGCTAATGGAGCAGCCAACTCCAAATGAGATTGGATCCACATTCTCGTCCCACCATCCAGATCTTGCCTCTTGGCGATCCACATCATTGACAACTCTTTGTTGAGAGCATGCTTTGCTCAGTGGCCTTCCACACAAGTTTGGATTCCCAGCATAGCTTGAGTTGACGAATGTGTCGAACTGACCACCCGTAGGAATGCGTCCGCTAAGTGTGTTAGATGACAGGTTAAGAGATGACAAAGTGTTCAGCTCTTCAAGCTCCACTGGAATCTCTCCATACAAGTGATTGTCTGACATGTCCAGTTGCTCCAGCAATTTGAGCTTGCCAAGTGTTCTGGGAAGCCTACTCGAGATGTTGTTGTGTGACAAGTTGAGAAATCGAAGGCCGCTTAAATCCCCAAGGTTTGGTGGAACCTCTCCACTCAAGGAGTTGGATGACAAGTCCAGCAGAGTAGTCGTCTTCAAAACATATTCATAGCCTATATCCTCTCGTCCTTTGATTTGCAGGAACAACTCTTGGTAAAGGCGATCCCCATCCCCATCATTCCCAGTGGGGAATAATGGCTTGAAACCCTCGAGATTGCTTAATGAATTGATAGGAAGCTCTCCATGGAAGTGATTGCCTGAAACATCCAACACTTGCAACTGTTTCATGCTCCAAATGAAATCTGGCAGGACGCCTTCAAAATGGTTGCCTCCCAAGCTTAAAACTCGCAACTGGTGGAGGTTAGCAAGAGAGGCAGGAAGCTCACCAGAGAAGTTGTTTCTCTTGAGATCAATCAACTCCAAGCTAGTGTTGCCAGAGGGAAGCAAAGGAAATCTGCCTTCGAGATGATTCATTGCGAGTGAGAGGATCTTCAATGCTGGAAGCTTACTCACGTCAATGCTGGTGCCTTTGAGAGAGTTATTCCCGAGCTTCAGCCGCTCCAGCTTTGTGCAGTTCTCAAGCAGCACACGTGGAATATGTCCAACCAGCTTGTTCCTTTCCATTCCAAGGGTTTGAAGGTTGTGCTTGCACAACGTTTCAAATGCCTCCCATGGAATTTCTCCCGTCAAGTTGTTCTTTGACAATTCGAGAAGCTGCAAAGAAGTGCAATTTCCCAGTTCAACCGGGATTTCCCCCTTGAGAAAATTGGCTGAAATATCCAGTCTTTGGAGGCCCTTCATGTCCCCCAAGCTTTGTGGAATCCTTCCCACGAAGCTGTTATTGAATAGATATAAAAGTTGTAAGCTTTTGAGTTGTCCTAGTGACGAAGGTATCTCTCCAGTAAGATTATTGTTCTCCAACTGTAAAGCCTCAAGGTTGGAGAGTTGCACTAGAGATGAAGGGATCTCTCCGCTCAATCCGTTGCTTCCCAGTTTAAGCTGCTTCAAGTACTGTAGTTTTCCCAGCGAATGTGGGATGTGGCCACTTAACATGTTACCATCAAGAAAAAGATACTCCAAGCTCTCACATCTGCCTATCTCCTCCGGTATGACTCCCTTGATATGAGTGTTTGCCCCCAAATTCAAATAAGTGAGATTAATCATGTCACCAATTTGTGAAGAAAGTGTCCCTTCACACCCAATGTTAGCCATGCTAAGATATTGAAGCTGACTCATATTCCACAATTCTTGAGGCAATTGCAAGTGTGTAAGATTGAGATGATTGAGTCCCAATGTTGTCAGTGATGGTATTTGAAGAAGTGACAAGGGAATTGGACCATTTATATGTGGTTCTGTGGAGAAGTCTCCATTGATGTCAAACCATTGGAGTTTGGTGCAGTTGCCAAGCTCAGGAGGTATTTGCCCACTAACGCTTGTAACGTCAAACATAGAGAAATATTCAAGGTTCTTCAACTGGCCTAAGGATGCTGGTATTTTGCCATGAAGAAGGGGGTTTTGACCAATACGTATTTCTACCAGTGATGAGCAGTTGCCAAGAGACTCTGGTATAGTGCTGTTCAGCAAGTTGTAATCTAGGCCAAGTAATTTGAGCCTTTTCAGCATTCCCAGCTCAGCTGGAATTTCTCCAGTGATATTATTCATGCCAAGGGCAAGAAACTGCAATTGTTCTAGTGAACCAAGCTCCTTTGGGAGTGGGCCATTCAAGAAATTGTAGGAGAGGCTGAGAACTTGAAGGTCTTTCAAGCATCCAAACTCTTTTGGAATGTTCCCAGTCAATAAATTGTAGGAGAGGATGAGAAATTGAAGGTCTTTCAAGCATCCAAACTCTTTTGGAATGTTCCCACTGAGAAAATTATGTGTTAGTTTCATGTACTTGAGCTTCAAGAGCTTTCCCATTTCAATTGGAATGTTGCCGGATAAATTGTTGCTTTGGAGATTCAAAGATGTCAAGTTGTGTAACTTACCAATGAGGGCAGGAATTTCTCCTTGAATAGCATTAGTAGAGAGGTCGATGGTAGTGAGATGAGTAAGCCCAGAGAAGAGGGAGCTGAGGTTTCCCCCAAGCATCCAACCAGAGAAATTGAGCTCTTGAACATGACTAGTGATGTTGTTACAGGAAACTCCTGCCCAAGAGAAGCATAGTTCTTGAGAGTTGCGCTGACTCCAATTTGACAGAAATATGTTGCTGCTGCTGTGATTTGTAACACTTTCTTTGAATGCCAAAAGTGCATTCAGCTCCTCTGCATCCCATGCTCTTGTGCAGCAAAGAATGCTCAGCAATAGCAGAAAACATTGAGATAAATTTGCAGCCATCTCACCCAAAAATTAGAATTGCAGATCCATGACATATATTATAGTGATGCAGGGGTGACAATTTCAAAGTATCCTCCCACTAGTATTCAAAGTGTTGTTCCATGTCTTTTCTAGCGTGGATCAAAGATCTTTTCTGGTCAAAGACTGAAAATGTGCAATAAACTTTCCATTAGATGTACAAATTCCTTGAAATTCAACTAAAACTTCTAGTAGATAAAAAGTCTTCTTCTTGTAGTCTACACGGTTGTTAGACTTTATTTGAAAAGTGGAAAGGGAAAAAGTGGTGGATGTGATGGCTGAGCTATTTTGCTATGTGTTGCAATTGACAACACATACCAAAATAGCTCAGCCATCACATCCACCTTTTTTTCCCTTTTCTCTCCTGAACAAAAGGCAAATGAGAAAATACGTGTGAGTGTATTTTCGTGGCAAGAGAGAATACGCGTGAGTGTATTTTCGTGGCAAGAATGGTCTTTTATAAAACCTGGCATTCATGCCTTGCTTCATACGCACATATTATAGTGGCCATGCTCAAGTGGTCTTGTGATTAATAGGGATTGAGAGTTTAGACATAGTCCCTAGTAGTGACTGCTTAGTGAGCATTTTATTAAACAAGGCTGACCATATTAATTATGTGAGGATTGGTAGCATTAGCAATAAGAGTTGCACTATAAGCCATAAATCAACTAAGTTTTTACTTTGCTTTCCTTCCACTGTTTCTTCTATTGCTGTTTTCTTCCCTTTTTAGGTTCACAAGAATGACTATGACTCATGCTTGATTCAAGGAGCTATATGGGTCAAACTAAATGATTTGTTGTGTGCAATTGCCATTTAGTTATATTACTGAGGATCTACTTAAGGTCAAGTATGAAAAGTTTCTAGAGCTTGGCACATATGATGGGGATGCAATAAAGATTTGAAGAGTAATGAAAAATCTTGCATCAGGTAAAAAATTGTATAATTTTTACATTTAGTAAAAACTATATAGTTTTTACTGACTCTTAGATTAACAATATAGAGAGTAAAATCTTACTTGACTCAAATGCAAACCAAAAAGTGTAGAAGTATTTTAGATGAGGAGTCTCCTTTTAATAACTTGGCCATTTTTTACCCAAACATCACTGGAGTGTCATGTGACATATGACACAAATGATAATAAAATGCATAAATGTCACATATGTAATTATAGGATAAGATTTGAATATATTGTATATACTTAGTATTAAATGACCAAAGCTATTATATTACTAAGTAGAAAATTGGTCTACAATAATGTGTGAAAAAAGTTAAGTAAATGGTGAAGGATTTGGGTAAGTATGAGTACTTGCTAGATGAAACTATGTGTAAGGAATCAACTCCTCGAGGTGTCATAAGTTAAAGGATCTACGAAACCACAATCGGAATGATGAAAAATTTATCGGATGAAACCAAGTCTAAAATTAAGTCCAAAACCGAGTTCAAGATAGAGTCCAAGACTAAGTGTAAAACCAAGTCTGAGATCTAAAACTAGGTCCAAAACTGAGTCCAAGATTGAGTTTAAGGTTAAGTTTAAGGTCGAGTCTGAGTCTGAATACTAATATATGTTATGGCGTGAAAGCGTAAAGCAATCGTCTGTTTGGGGGGGGGGGGGGGGGGGGTGTTGTAAAAGGTTCCAAAAGTGCAGTAGAAATAATAAAGTTTAAAAATCAGTCTTGAAGGAACTCTTTAGTGGTGCTTTTAAAATGACTTAAGGGTTAAAGGTCTTGGGTGGAAGTGAACATGGACTCAGGTGGTGTGAAAGAGGTTACCCAAGAAAGTGTTTAAGAACAACTCCCACTACCAAAAGGGAACTTGACTATAATGCTCTTAAATTATATAGAATGATGCCCCACTTGAGTACTATATAACTTATTAGTTTTTTTTCCTTCTTAGGGGCATGGGCCTTCCCTTTAGGATGGAGGGGAGAATATTTATTGGCTAAAGTTTTATATTAAGACTATGAAGTATAATAACAAATCTAATTAAGGTTACAATGGCAAGATGAGTATACCACCACA
The DNA here is from genome assembly GCF_000143415.4 of Selaginella moellendorffii. Classification (NCBI taxonomy): domain Eukaryota; kingdom Viridiplantae; phylum Streptophyta; class Lycopodiopsida; order Selaginellales; family Selaginellaceae; genus Selaginella; species Selaginella moellendorffii. The sequence goes on along the minus strand of NW_003314423.1, from coordinate 71,959 downwards.
CTTGAGATACTTCAATATTTTAAGGAACTTACGATATATATAATACATGTGAATTTGCAAAAAATTATGAAGATTATACACAAAAAAAACTATATCAAAGGAGGTGGTGGAATTACGTGCAAAAAAATTTAATGAATATATGAAGCTAAGTGCAAATGACAAAGGAAGAATGAAATATTACTTTTAAATTCTATATATTTTCTAATCTAATAATTTTTTTTAAAATTAAATAATATTAATTTGCGATTGATAAGGAATTACACTTAAGAAGGTCATTCTCTTGCTAAAAAAACCACTTGCAATTTCAGTAAACTTTGTGATATATATTTATTTAACTTTCAATATAGTTTTAACATATGTGGTTTTTTTACAAGCTGTTACAAAATACACTAACATAATTACAATATTACATATTAAAATTTATATTGTAGTTGTGGCAAAGAAACTAGAGGTAAATATTTACATCATTTTCAATACAGTTATGGTTTATATATTGTATAAATTGTTACAAAAGGTATTGAATGCCATAATTGAAGAAACCTATAAGGTAGTCACTATATCTATATATTAGGATACATATGTGTTCATAAACTTTATAAAAACCTATAGTATAGATCTAGATAGTTGGATCCAATTGCATTTGGAGTTGGTTGCTCCATTAGCTCATGTGGCCATTGATAGCATAAGTAAACATCAAGGCATTTAACAATACAAAGTTGTAGCTTTGCATCCCATCAAAGAGGTTCTTTGCACCCTCCAAAAGCCCCATTCTGGGCATACAGGCACAACATAACGTTCCAGGCAACAAGATTCCACTTGGGCATCACATCAAACAAGGCCTTGGCCTCTCGCAACTGGGACTACATGCATAGGCAATGAGCATGAAATCCCAGGAGAAGGAATCCTTGGGCTCGATGGCATCGAAGACGAGCCGTGCATGGTAGGTGGTGCTGCAGTTGCCATAGATCTGGAGGACATGGTTGAGGAGGAATGTATCATTAGGGCAGGCGATCGATCGAGTGCGGGTGTGAAGTGCCTGGGCTGCCCATAGATCCCTGCATGACTGCAAACAAAGCAAAAGCTCGGCTCATCCATTGCCTGCTTGTCATTCATTGCCTCTTTTGGTGCTGTGAGTGCTGGGAGCAAGGGATTCATTGCTTAAGAGATCAAGGGATCCAAATGAAAGATTGCAGCGCACTAGCAAGAGGCTCATCGCAAGGAGACGGATACAAACAAAACATTCTAGATTAGTTTTAACCATGATAATCAAGATTACATAAGAAAAAGTCGTTGGAGTATACTCCGCCTGTCACGCAGACGACCCGGGTTCGATCCCCGGAAACGGGGTAAAATTATATGCTTGATTGAAGAAAGAATCTATTTCATTCGCTCTTTTACTACATTTTCAGAGCTTGCTAGACCATGACTGTAGAGGTTGAAGAGCAGCGGAGTCTTGCGGCAGCGTGACGCCCACACACCAAATCAGTGTCGTTTCTTAAAGCTGACAAGAGTGTCATCCCTCCTGCGAGAACACGGCGAGCAAAGCCGTCCACACAATCACATCCCTCCGTGGCATATGAGTGAAGATATCCTTGGCTTTCTCAAAATACCCGCCTCGGGCAAATGCTACGTCTACGATGAGACCCCGTGCTGGGACATCCGATCGTACAGATCCTGGTGCACTCCAGGGATCGATCGGCCCCTTGGCTTGATCCAGGCGCGCGTTGACGACATTGGCCTGGATCATCGCGTTCCAAGCCGCTCCATCCCTCTCGCGCATCGAGGCAAAAACCTCCTCCGCCTCGATCACGCGCTCCTGCGCCGCCAGCGCGTCCAGCATCGCCGTGCAGCACACCGCGTCCCTGTGCGGGATCCGGTCGAAGAGGTTCTTGACGCCGTCGACGATCCCATTCTCCGCGAACGCCACCATCATCGCGGTCCAGGAGAGGGGAGATCGCGCTGTGGGCTGCCGTGGAAGATCGAGCACGCGGAACACATCCACTCCGGCAGTAGCCCTCGGCCATGGTGTTCCAGGACGTGGTGTTTCGATCGCCCATCATTTCAAACACCACTCTCGCTCGATCCATCTGGCTGTGCTGCGCGTACGCCGCGATCATCCCGTTCCAGGACACGAGATCTCTCCTGGGCGATCGATCAAACGCCGCCTTGGCGCGCTCCAGGTCCCCGGATTGGGGGTGCGCCGTCATCACCGTGTTCCACGAGATGGAATCCGTGTGGGGCATTCGATCAAACGCCTGGTCCATGAGCTCCAGATCGGCGATTGCGAGCGCGGCGATCAATCCATTCGAGGAGACGATGTTGCATTCCATCGAAGAGCTGCCAAGCGCGCAGTGGATGCGCTGGGCATAAGTGCCCATCATCGTGTTCCAGGAGACAACGTTCTGCTCGGCCATGGAGTCGGCGACTCGGCTACGTAACCGGCCTCGCCATAGCCGGTGATCATCGAGTTCCAGGTGACGATGTTCCTCTCAGGCATTCGATCAAACGCTTCTCTTGCAAAATATAGCAAATGCCCAATAGAGGCATTTGCTGAAATAAGTGTCGTCCAAGTGACTACATTGCGTCTTGACATACGATCAAACATAACTTTAGCGTCACCCAAAGAGCCACAGTGTACGCAAGCGCCCATCGCTGCCGTAGATGACACCACGTCCCACTCGGGCATCTTGCCAAAAAGCAGTTTTGACAACAGTGGATGCCCCTTTGTGGCATATGCTTGAAGCAGGCAAGTCCAGGATACTGGATCTCGCCGTGGCAAATCCTCAAAAATAAACCTTGCTTCTTCTATGTGGGCAAGCTCTGTATAGACACGGATCATCACAGTGGCTGCGATTTGGGTCTTTTAGGGCATGGCCTCGAAGAAATCCCCCGAGATGACGATATTCCAGGAGAAGAGATTGGGCGAGGGCAGGGAGTGAAAAACCGCGCATCGCGCAGCCTACCACATTTGCCATACATCTCGACGATGAGATTGGCGAGAAAGGTGTTGGTGGCGAGATGGGAGTGGAGGATCTGGGCGTGGACGCACTTGCCCTGGACGAGATCGCGAGAGACGGTGTAGGATTTTATGAGCCGGGCATAGGTGGCCGCGTTCATCGATCACAAGTAGCCATGGAAAACTTGGAACTTCACAAGAAATAAGGTATATCCCGCTCTGACGGTTGAAAATGGAACTTTGCAAGATTTGAAACAAACCTGATGGTCTCGAGTCGACACTGAAGATGTTGTAGTTGCTTGAAGCCGAGATGCAAATAAAGAACAGAGATAAGGCGGAGAATCTACTTACATTATTTACGCAATGGCATTATACAAGTTTAGGCTCGAAAAGTTATCTATATAATAAAAGTTTTTTTCTTTTTTTCTTTTTTTTTTGTGTAAGCCATATATGCTTTTATTATTAGTCTTGGAACTATAAATTTAACCTTGAAGATATTGCGTCTCCTGGAACACGATTCTTCCAGTCGAACACGTGTGCTAAAGGCTGCTCCAAAACACTTAACAAACATAGAAAGCGAGTGTTGTTTCATTGGAGCAGCAAGCGCTTCTTCATCTCAGCTTCAGACTCTTCTTCTTCTCTGCGGCGAACTTCCTTCTTGTGGCTCGCAACCGAAGCCTCAACAAAAGGCAGGCTAGCCCGAAGGAGATGGCTGAGGTTCCTGCGGTTGGCTACCTTGTTCTCTTCACACTTCTGGGCCACATAATGCAAAACTCCCAGAGCTTTAGCCGCGATCTCCAAGTCCCCCCTGATGACGTTGTAAGGATGTGACAGCCTCTCCGTCCTCAAGGTGAAAACGTGGCTCCAAGCCGCAATCATCTGGAAGCGGGCGTCGTCCGACGCAAGCATTTTCTGCAGCCAAAGATTGTCTGGATACTTTGAAGCTACACTGTGTGCAACCTCCCAGAAGAGGCGAGCCCCTGTCCTACTAATTGCAGTCCTAAGACGAGCATCCGTCCTTGGGCTACTTCCCTTGTAAAGTGCATGAGCAAAACGACTAAAAGAATCCTTAGCCTCCCCCGATTTTAGGCTATCACATCTACATCCTCTGGATGCGGCACACTTTCTTGTTACCTGGTTGTACTCTACCTCTAATCTGATTATCCCCTCAACCACAAGCATGACTTCGGAACAGCCTAAAGCAGCAAGTGCATGGGCGCACTCGATCTCATTGCTTATCCTGTAATGAGTGACATACAGCTCACCGGGTTCCAGCATTCCTGGCGCATTCACCCTCCTCACCTTCCACACGGGAACACCCTGATCCCGGGAGATCTTGAAAATCGCCTCTTTCGAGCGCTCCAACACCGGAGAACAGCAGTAGATGTGGTGACCCTCCGCCATTGCAAAATCCAGTAGCCCTAATCAAAGTTCTTTTAGCCCTAAATTCAGGGTGAGCTGAGCATTGAGCATGGCGGCAGCGGTCGCTGGAGCCGGAGGATACTGCCACATGGTGGCACCGCCAGAGATCTCGACAGTTGCACGGGTGTTTGAGGTGAGCAAGAAGGAAGATGTTCCGGTTTGGAAGGGTAGGTTAGTGGAGGAAGAACAACTTTCTCATGTTGTTGTAATACTCATTAAAAGTTATTTCTAGCTCCTGAGTCTAAGATGGAATCAGGACTGAAACCGAGACCGAAACTGAGACCAAGATTGAGTCCGAATCTGAGACCGGGAATGGTTGCAATTCTTGATCATCTTTGCTCTAGAGGTTTTTGCGTTTTCCGAGCAATGGATCGTTTTGGAGCACTTAATTGCTTCCACTACAATCACTGATTCTAGGCATCCAATTGTTGCCAACACGTGAGCACACTCTGTCCCAGTCACTATCCCGTTCAGATGCGTAAGAAACACCTCTGCTTCTTCTTCTTTCTCTGCAGGGATGCCCCTATCACCGTGGATGCCCTCATTAGGAATAAGTGATGCCTATCCTAGCTTGCATTGGGACTCTTGTGGACGAAGACAAGCAGAAAGCTGGTTGCTTCAGCCGGTTCACCCATGTACTACACTAGGGCAGCAAGTTGGGCAAAGAAGGTCCAGTTGCTGATGTGATCCGAGCTGGGGGTGCACAACTCTTCTAGATGGTCACAAAGGCTATGATTGAAGATAACCCAAACAACAGTGGCTTGCAGCGGATGGTCAGCAATCTAGACACTCACATGGCAACTATGGCGGCTCATTGATATTTGCCCTTCCTAGAGGTTTGGGCCTTACCTTTGGGATGGAAGTGGGGGAGTAGGGGTACCTATATTGGGCCATTAGGCCATGGTATTTCCCCCTAGTGTCCGGAAGCAAGTGTTGCACCTAAAGCTTGGGATTTAAAGGGTTCCATGATTAAGTCTTGTTGTACCAAAGGATGTTAAGAACTTGGTGGTTTGGTGTGCTTGGTTGCTTGTGTTTGCGGAGAGTGTAATTGAACCTTAAATCTAATCTAACCTAGGGAAGGGGATTGGGAAAGATTTGAGAATCCGTGGATGGATGGCTAATGCTCCATTGTTTGTGTAGGGAGTAGTTGAAACCAAGTAGTACGAAGTAGGAGCTAGTACAATAGGTGGGAACCTTAACAAAGGAACTTAATTAAGGCTAAAGCAATATTGGTCGGATAGACGGGGTAAGCTAGTAAATTATAGAGGAAAAATTTATGGCTTACAATTTGGTATCAAAACTTTTTCCTCAGTTTTAGCGAAGGATAAAGGCGGATTGCTAAGAGATGACAAAGGTAGTTTGTAAGGCGGAGATAGAACCTCTTTTAGAGCTGGAGCTTCTAGTCAAACAAGAGGCTATGGATGAGGAATCCTTACATAAGGAGGACTCCAGTGAGGAAACTTCCAAACAGGAGTCCAGTGGTGAGGTTCGGTCATCCAAGGCTCAATTGGATGTTCTAGAAGGACAATTGGCTCAGACCAATGCCCTATTGGAGACTCTTGTATACAAAATAAAAAGCGGAAGAAAAAGTGAAAGACTACAGATGTTAGCAATGCAGAAGGTGTGGACCCTTTGGTAGGGACTGAGGTGGAACCGAACAAGGTCGAATAAATTAAAGTGGAATCAGTCCCTCAGGCAATTCCCAAGTACAAAATAAAGCCCCCATCGGTCTTCAAGGGAATGAATGACTATAAGGTGGTGGAGGATTGGTTTTATGATATGGAAAATTACTTCTGAGCGTTGTAGTTACTGAGCTTAAAGAAGGTCCCATATGCAAAACCATACTTGGCAGATAATGTTAAGTCTTAGTAGAGAACAACAGAGGCTAACAAAGGACCGGTGGCCACTTAAGAAATGATGGAGGTGAGGATTCGTACAACCTACGTGTAAGCTCTTAAACTTAGACTTCCCGGGAGGTCACCCGGGACAGTACTATTCAAACCCAAGGATGCTTAACCCAAAATATCCCAAAACTTTTAATCGATTGGAAAAGGGGGTGCACTCTTGTTTATGAGCCCTTTCCCTTTATATTTGAACCCCATGGATCGTCTATCGAGTCATTCCCTTTGGTTGCTTACAATCCACCATGCTTCTCTGCAAGTTCACACCCTCGTGAACGGAAGGTCACCCGGGACAGTACTATTCAAACCCAAGGATGCTTAACCCCAAATATCCCAAGACTCTTAACCGATTAAAAAAGGGGGTGCACTCTTGTTTATAAGCCCTTTCCTTTTATATTTGAACCCCATGGATCGTCTCTCAAGTTGTTCCCTTTGGTTGCTTACAATCCACCATGCTTCTCTACAAGTTCACACCCTCGTGAACGGAAGCTAAGAGCTACAGCAGCCCTGCTCTCTTGACACCCTACCCCTCAAGTCGAACCCAGCGGGAGCAAACTGGACTAGCCAGATGTCAATCAATATGTGGTGTGATTCCCTTAGCCAACTAACAAAGTCAGTCTCGAGACCCCTATGATACCTAAATTTGGACTTCCCGGGAGGTCACCCAGCCCAGTACTATTCAAACTCAAGAACACTTAACCCTAAATATCCCAAGACCCTTAACTGATTGGAAAAGAGGGTGCACTCTTGTTCATAGGCCCTTTCCCTCTATATTTGAACCCCATGGATCGTCTCTTAAATCATTCCCTTTGGTTGCTTACATTATGTTCCTCTAAATGCTACTCTGCACCTAAAGGATGAGTTAAGTAGACTGAAGCAGACTGAAACCATTCAAGAGTATATGAATGCGTTCATGGCAAAGAGGATACTTGTCATAGACATGGGTGATATAGATGCATTCCATACCTTCATATCAAGCTTGCAAATTTGAGCTCGTGGCAAGGTGATGTATTGGAACCCGACTAACTGCAAGGAAGCATTAGATGTAACTATCAAAGTGCATTTCAATGATAACCTACGAAAGGGGAACACAACAGGGTCAGGGTCCACATTTAGCAAAGGGGCCAAACCAAGGGGATATATGGCAAAAGGAAATTCAAGAAGAGTTTTTTTAAGAATAAGTCTTTAGGGTTTCGGAAAGGTAGATCCAGGGGCCAGCAAGCAAGTACGTGGGGGAGTCAAGCAAAAAGGGACAAACCCACGGATTAAAAAGTCAAGTCTACTAGTAGCATGGGAAATAACATATGCTTCAACTGTGGTGAAGTGGGACATTTTTCGAGGGAATGTCCTTACCCGAAAAAGGCCAAAGCCAATATAGCCATTAAGCCGGGTGAAATTTAAATTGAGGTACATGATCCAGTCCTTAGTTCAAAGTTATTCATTATACGACCAACTTTGCTAGAGAGTCATTCGCGACATCTACTAGCCCTCCAAAGGAAGGTCGAAGGTAGCTTTGTTAAAATCTTTATTGATACGGGTGCTTTAGATAATTTTGTAGTTGTAAACATAGTCTGGCAAGTTGGACTACTAGTGCAGCGGTTAGGTGAACCAAGGATTATAGAGTTTGTTCAAGGTAGCCAAAGCACCGATGAGGTACTTCGAAAAGCAAGAGTTGAAGTAGGGACATGGAAAGTAGATATGGATTTTACCGTATTGGACATAGCGGGATTTGACATAATCTTTGGGACGGGTTAGTTCAATCGATTCATAGTAGCTCTACATGGACTAAAGATAGGGCAATATAAAGCCAAAGACTCTTGCTTGAATCTAGTGTCCATGAGAGGACAACTCACTAAAGGAACCAAGGCAACATTTTTGTGCTTACTCTCGGTGAGGAGTGAAAAAAAAAACAGGAACAAAAGAAGTACCTTTAGTGATCCAACAGGGTTGGACCAATTCCAAGATACTATGTCGGAAGAGCTACTAGCGGGTTTACCCCCCAAACAACTGATAAAACATAAGATTGAGTTGGTCAAGGGTGTTAATGTGGTGGTTCGTCCCTCCTATTGGTTGAACGAAAAGGAATTCAAGGAGCTCAAATGCCAACTTGAGGAGTTGGTGGAAAAAGGGTATGTTAAATTGAGTAAGTCATCATATAGTGCACCGATGTTATTTGTGAAAAAGAAATATAGATTTATGTGCATGTGCATAGGCTACTAGTTGCTTAACAATTATACAAAAAGGAACAAATACCTTTTACCAAGGATTGAGGACCTGTTTGATAGGTTGGGAAAGGCGAAATACTTCTCGAGGATCGACGTAAGGTCAGGATACTACCAGATCAGGGTAGCAGAGGAAGATGTGGAGAAGACAACTTGTCAAACAAGGTATAGAAGCTTTGAGTTTCTAATGATGCCTTTTGGGCTATGCAATGCACTAGAAACATTCTCAATGTTGATAAACCACATCTTTGTACCCTACCTATATCATTTCGTGGTTGTATACATTTACGACATCTTGATCTATAGTGAGATGCTAAAGGAGCATGCCAAACATTTAACAAAGGTGTTTGAGAAACTAAAGGAACACTAGCTATATGCTAAAGAGAGCAAATGTGACTTTGCTCAACAAAAGGTAAAGTTTCTCGGGCATGTGGTGGGCAAAGATGGGCTCAAGGTGGACTTTAGAAATGGGAATGACTATCGAACGTACACAATGTAAGCTCCTGAGTTTTGGACTTCCCGAGAGGTCACCCAGCCCAGTATTATTCAAACCCAAGGACGCTTAACCCCAAATATCCCAAGACCCTTAACCGATTGGAAAAGGGGGTGCACTCTTGTTCATGGGCCCTTTCCCTTTATATTTAAACCCCAACGGATCGTCTCTCGAATCATTCCTTTTGGTTGCTTACAATCCACCACGCTTCCCTACAAGTTCACGCCCTCGTGAACGGAAGCTGAGAGCCGCAGCTCTCTTGACACCCTACCCCTCAACCAGATGTCAATCACCATGTGGTGTGATTCCCTTAGCCAACCAACAGAGTCGGACCCGAGACCCCTCTGATACTAAATGTAAGCTCCTGAGTTTTGGACTTCCCGGGAGGTCACCCAACCCAGTACTATTCAAACCCAAGAACACTTAACCCTAAATATCCCAAGACCTTTAACCGATTGGAAAAGAGGGTGCACTCTTGTTTATAGGCCCTTTCCTTTTATATTTGAACCCCATGGATCGTCTCTCGAGTTGTTCCCTTTGGTTGCTTACAATCCACCATGCTTCCCTGCAAGTTCACGCCCTCCTTTTGGTTGCTTACAATCCACCATGCTTCCCTGCAAGTTCACGCCCTCGTGAACGGAAGCTGAGAGCCGCAGCTCTCTTGACACCCTACCTCTCGAGTTGAGCCCAGTGGGAGCAAACTGGACTAGCCAGATGTCAATCAACATGTGGTGTGATTCCCTTAGCCAACCAACAGAGTCGGACTCGAGACCCCTCTGATACCAAATGTAAGCTCCTGAGTTTTGGACTTCCTGAGAGGTCACCCAACCTAGTACTATTCAAACCCAAGGACACTTAACCCCAAATATCCCAAGACCCTTAACCGATTGGAAAAGGGGGTGCTCTTGTTCATGGGCCCTTTCCCTCTATATTTGAACCCCAATGGATCATATCTCGAGTCGTTCCCTTTGGTTGCTTACACACAAGTTAAGGGCATTCTTGAGGCTATGCAACTACTACCAAAAGTTTATCAAACACTATTCGAGAGTAACCCTACCTTCAACTGACCAAATAGGAAAAGGGAAAATGGTATAGACAGTGGAATGTGAAGCGGCATTTGTCCACCTCAAAAGGAAGTTGAGGAAGACTACTGTATTGGTGTTACCAGACTTTAGTAAGGACTTTGAGGTGGAAATGGATGCTTCAGAGTTTGCATTGGGCGCAATTTTGAAGCAAGACAACCATCCAATAGTGTTCTTCTTGAAGAAGTTGGACAAGGCTCAGCGAAAGTGGTCTGTTCCATGAGAAGGAATTGTTTGCGGTGGTCAAGACACTCAAGGAGTGGTGACACTACCTTGGGAGACACTTCAAAGTTTACACAAATAATGTGGCAATAAAACACTTCTTGTCACAACCCAACCTGAGAGAGAAATAGGGTCGGTGGGCCAATGCTTTGGCCGAGTTGATTGTGAGATTCTGTATAAACCTGGGAAAAGCAACATCATGGTGGATGCTCTAAGTTGAAAAGCGAACTTGAAATTGGTGATATCCAGCGCGACAACAACTTTTTGGAATGATGTGTGGATAGTGTATGAAATCGATGGTCTAGCACAAGAAATGTTGCTGAGGAACCAAGAGGCACAGGAAGCTCACTAAAGAGGGGAGCTGCCAACGGAAGAGAAAATAGGTTATGCAAAATGCAATAGGCTTATCTATTATAAACAAATGAGGGTGTATATTCCAAAAGGGGAACTGAGGAAGGTAACCTGGAAGAGTGTCATGACAGACCTCTTGTAGAAATGTGCCATAACAACTCACCACACTCAAGTATCAAGGTGAGTCCATGAGAAGTCATCAATAAGCGAGCTATTGAAGGTTCTGTGGAACTCGGTGTGGCCGAATATCATGGAGAGTTACCCATAGTGGAGGCATTCACAGTGGAAAGACTCAACATTTGGAATTTAGTGAGGGATTCTTTTGAACAGGCTCAACAAATGCAAACCAAATATGTGAACCATAAGCACTAGGATGTGGAATTCTAACCTGGGGAGAAGGTGTGGCTGAACACCAAAAATCTAAGGCTACCAAGTGGGATTAGCCGAAAGCTAACCCAAAGGTAAAAATGCATGTATTCCTGAAAAGAACTAATCTTGAGTTCTTTAAGCAGGTTCGTAAGGCCTTACGAGATTGAAGCACGAATTGGTAATATGGTTTACCACCTTCGATTTCCTCAAGAGATGGGGAAGATACACCCGGTGTTCCATGTAACTTACTCAAGCAATACTTTGAGGATCCGTTTCGCAAGGACCAAATAAGACCTTTACCTGAGGTTATCCAAGGGAAGAGGAATACGAAGCCGAGGCCATCCTCAATGCGTGTAAGAATAAGCGATAAAGACGTGAGGTGAGGGAGTTCCATGTGAAGTGGAAAGGATTTCCATACTATGAAGCAATATGGGAACCGGAGGAAAACCTAGCGAACGCATGGGATTTAGTGGAGGAATTTTTGCAAGGTAGAACTTTATGTACTTATGCAAAATTCAATTAAAATAATCTATTTTGAGAAATTGAGCAATGTCGTATGTTAGGACCCGAAAGTAAGCTAATTAGCATAGGTTAGCTATATTGACCATGTGTAGGGAACTACGCCTGACTCCCCATGGGGATGTCAAATCCATAAATGTATTCTACAGAGGTTGGGTTCGACTCCCAACCCTCTAGTAAAGCAAGGTTGGGTTCAAGTCCCAACCCCATACTAGGGCATGGTGATGAGAGGGGTATAGGGACACTTATATTCTGTTGTCATGGGCTTTCGGCTTGGGAGGCTAACTCAGGCACACCGCTAAGTGGGGGATGCCCTTGGAAACATGGTCAACACATTGTAGGATTAAAAAAGAGGCGTTGAATGTGGGTATCGAATTTTTTCTATAGGTGGTGGAGTTATAAAGAACTAACTCCCCTAGATGTCGAAGGCTAAAGGATCCCCAAGAGTATGACCCAAATGATAAAGAGTTCATCGGATGAGACTGCGTCTAAGATCGAGTTCGAGACCGACTCTAAGACCAAGTTCGAGACTGAGTCCAAGATTGAGTTCAAAACCGACTCCGAAACTGAGTTTGAGACCGAGTCTGAGATCTGAGATGGGGTCCGAGATCCAATCCGAGATCAAGTACGAGACAGTCCAAGGTCGGTCCAAGATCGAGTCCCAGATCGAGTCCAAGACCGAGTTCGAGGTAGAGTCCAAGGTCAAGTCCGAAATCAAATCCAAGATCGAGTGCGAGATTGAGTCTAAATACTAATATAGGTCGTGGGGTGAAAGCCCAAAGCGTGTGTCTCCTAAGGGGGGGGGGGGGCACAGCTGTAGGGGGTTCCAAAAGTATATAGTGAGGTCTAGGAATTAGTTTTGAAGGAACTCTTTAATGATGCTTCCAAACTAACTTGAGGTTGAGACTATAGCTGAGGGGAATGAGCATGGACTCAGGTGGTGCTGGAGGGGCCACCCAAGGAAGTGTTCAAGAGTAGCTCCCACTCCCAGAAAGGAAATTGATTGCGGTGCTTTCGGCTCATGTGGAGTGGTGCCCCACTTGAGTACTTTGCGGCTCATTGGTCCTCACCCTTTCTAAGGGCTTAAGTTTTCCCTTTGGGATGGAAGTGGGGGAGTAGGGGTACCCATACCAAGCCATTAGGCCATGATGTTTACCCCTGATGTCCCGAAGTAAATGTTACGCCCAAGGTTTAGGATTTAAAGGGATGCTCTATTTCGTTAAAGTGGGATTTATTCAGTAAAATGGGACTAGGTACAAATTTTCAAGTATTTGAAAATGACGTGAAATTATACGTTTTTTGTCCAGGGGCTAGACATATCTGGGGCATGGTGACTAGCGCGGTGACTTTATGTCCAGACTGAGTCCATCTGGTTGTATAATAAATCTCATTGTCAAGGTGAACAAGCCGAATCTGAAGCTAAAGAAGAGCGATGGCATGCGCGCACACACTATTTGTTTGTTCATTGAGCGTGTGGTGAGCTTTCCAAGATGAACGTCATTCCTATTAGCCAGACATATAACTTAATGGTGAGAACATTTAGATATTATTCAATGTTATCTTTTTCTAACGAATCTAATTGTGAAGGTGTAGCAAGAGGCATTGCTAGTCTGGAGAAGTCATTTAACTCATTTGACCCTTAGTGTATTTTCATGAAACTAAATAACATTCATATTATTAAGGAATTTCTCTAGTACCTTTTTTTTACGACATAGAGGCTTGCATTTCTTTCAAAGGTGATTTAGTAAAAGGCCTGAGGGCACATGCCATTCTATTTCTCAGACCGGTATTAAGATATACTAGTGCAAAGGGAAAAAGGTATTTGGTGATCAAGTAAATGGCATGAGGGCACACGCCATTATAAGCCTAAGCGCTAGTGGACACCTCCTTTTTGGTACTCTCAGCGGTACTATCATCCTTCTCCGGGTCAGTTGTTTTGCTTTGGATTGTTGTCTCTGACGTTACTGGGGCGTTCTCGATAGTTGTTAATGTTGCCGTTTGTTCAGAAAAATGATCACCTGGAGTATAGTACAGGGAGTTTGGAAGACTTATATATTCTACATCTTCACCTATCTCCTTCTCCGTCTCCTTTTCTGCCTCACTTACAGATTTTGTGCTTGCCATGAGAACGCTCTTCACCCTAAAATATGGAGTTCGTTGTGTTATAAAAGGAAACCAACACACACGCTGCAAGGGAATGATGGTACATAAAGCACGTAAGCCCACAATATGGGTTTATGTGCCATTAATATGGGCCACACGCCATATTATTAGATTTATGCACGTGTGATTGGTAAATGCATATGTCACATCATCTTTGTTTTACCTCACACACTATATCAGGCCTAATGAACCCTATCACATGTGCGCACATGCTATATATATGGAGAAGTATTATGCAAGGATAGAAATTCAATGCATGATTGTGGAGAGCAATGGCATGAAGCCACATGCTAAATAACATTTTAGAGAAAGATCTTGTTATTTGTTATTTGTATCATCTCACTTAGGAATGGCGTAAGGCCACATGCCATCACGCCTCCTCTGATTCAGATTCGGATTGTTCACCTTGAAATAAAATACATTAGAAACTTAGTAAAGGAATATTCATGAATCTCACCTTGAACCCGGGTTATGAATGCTCTTGCTGCATCTCTTGCATGGTCTGGCAAGGTGATGGTGGCACTCTGCTTCCGCATCCAACCATGCACAACATTATCCACCGATATGCTCATGCTGGGATCCCTTGGATTCAGCACCCATCTCTTTTCTAGGCAATCGTTCGTATATCCGGAACTTGGCTTGAACCACTCCACAGTTATATTGAAGGAGTTAGTTTCTGCGTCCTCCTCTGCATCAGTGATGCAGCGCCCCACCCATATCATTTGTTTTTTATTACTGGGTCTGACAAGCACGACCATTCCTTTGCAGACCTGTACTGGATTGAATGCTGAATCCGGCTTCTTGTTCCTCGGCCCACAATAGTGATCCTCAACATCGTTATCTGTCACTGCATTTCCAGAGGACATTGTTCCGCTACTATCTGGTGCTCTGGGTTCTGGCCAAAAGGACTCTTCCAATTCTTCATATACAACCGGCCCATTTTGGATAGCAGATATAATCTTCTCCCAGTATTCGAGCAAAGGTTTGCACCTCTGAAAATAGGATTCTCCACCAAACACCAACCCCCTCTTCCAGAAGGCAATATGCTGTCTAATCCCGGCCACTATACTTTCCTGGTCTTTGAGTCCATCCGGGTGCATCGGCCGTGGGGAACCCTGAGGAATCATAGGTTCCCCAGTTATGGGATCTCTCTTGAAGAGTTCAATGCCGTCCACTGGCAGCCACACTGTGTCCCATTCTCTCATCTTGTACCTCATCACTGGAGCATCGTCACACATGCTGAAATGAAACTGAAGAGGCTTGGAGTGGCTAATCAGCATTTCGGATCCGTCCCTGATGTAGCCTCTTACAAACCCCTTAAAGTCTGGAACCTCTGTCAGAAGTGCAGCTTCAACAGTGCCTTTGATGCAATTTTGGAATTCATCGTAGAGTTGTGGGAGGGTGAGGACATTGGATCGCCAGAGGGACTCTGCTAGGTGACTGAACATGGCATCGACGTCTTCATGAGTGTGCCCAACCATGAGAAAGCCAAGTGTAACCGTTTCAAATATGCCTTTGGCAACAAGCATCGCCAAGTACGCGAAGACGTACATGTTTTTGTTCTCACTGCCAGCATTGTCTGTTTGGAGCAGAAGATGGGGTGGAAGGCCACATCGGCCGCAAGAACTTCCTTGAGATTCTGCTTCGTTTGGATGAGGCTGTGCATTCACCGGGCGACCAGCCTCGTCGGAATGGCATGAGGCCTCACGTGATAACCCTACAATCTGACGGCCAACATATTCACTGGGATGGCATGGGGCCCCACGCGATACTGCAAGCCTTTGCTCCTCCTCCAGCTGAACCCTGTATGGGGTTTGATCGACAAGGGCCTTATGCAAGGGTTGGCCGTTCAGCTCAGTCTGCGCACTTTGCAGAGACCTTAAGTGTTTTGCTAGGGACGCAATCATCATGTTTGCACCCCCGCCACCCCATAGAGGTACAAAGAAGTTCCCATAGTTCTGGGCACCATGCCCATGAGCGATTATGCCAAACAGAGACACAGGCAGCTGCATGGATGAAGAGATTGCCTTGGGGGCAGGATTGAGTCGAGGTAAGCATGTCTTTTTCTGGTCCATTTTGTCGTGGATGATGCAGAGGTAAGAGTCAGGTCTCTCCATGGAGAGAATCCTGTTATGATAATATGCAGTCCTGCAGCTTCTCTGCTCGATGTTGTGGTCGAGCCGCCTTCTAACCAACATCTCTCGCTCTTGAGCGCTGCAAAAATTCTTCGACAAAGCCATTTTGATAGCAGTGCACTCGTCACACTTTGAAAAGCTGGAGTACTTTCCTATACTCACATCCCTGAACCTGTTGCTCCACAATCTACTAAATCTAGATTGGCTCAGCTTCCTGTAGCCATTACTCTGGAGTTCCCGATTCACATCTTCCAATATGGCCCCCTTGGTATACATGGAAGGGAGAACTCGTTGGGTGTCTCGTGTTCCATCTTCCAAGAGGCGGGTTTTATGTGGTTGCTGCTCGCTACATGTCTCGACAAACCTCTTGAAGATTGCCTCTCCATATACAACATGACCCCTGGTTTTGTGCGTACCGTCGTTCCCATGGACTGCCTGTTGAACCCTTTGTTCCTCGAACTCAGTTTTGATTCTGTAGAATGTGGTTCGAGGGACTCCATAAATGATTCTCCATGCCTTCATGCAGACCAAACCCTTCTGGAAGACCATGCCCCCCACCTGATGTTCTGAAGCATCAACAGATGACCGTAATGCCTCATACACAAAATTGCGAGCTGCCTTCCAGGACAATGTCTTGTATCTTGCTCTCTCCTCTTCAATAGCATCCCAATCAGCATGTTGACAGCACCTCCTCTTGCAACAAGCAACTGTCGAGACCATTCGAACCTCCATCGCCATTTTCTGCCTTTTCGGTTCGTTGCTCAGATCCCTTTGGCTGCGCTTTAGGAAGGTGTACTTTCTTTTCCCATGAAGAGATGTTCTGTCATCAGTTGTAATGGTGTTTGATTGTGAATCCTTCACATTCTCAAACACTAAGTGCCTCAATTTCCACCGCACAATGCTTCCAATAGTCAGACTGTTTTCTTCTGTGTCAACAACCTCTAAAATCGCAACTCCAATATCATCCCAGCCCAATTCTTGATTAGCAACCGCATCTCTTGGATCGACAACTGTGGCTAAGCCCTCAGCTACCACCTCCCCCTCGGGGTTGTTTAGAAACACCTTTGCCTGAATCCATGTAGCACGGTTCTTAAGATCCACGGAGGGAACATGCATCGCACTTGCGCTGTCCCCAACATCTGCTTTCTTCTGAAGATTTTTCAAGGCAACAACAACATTTACCCCGACGACCATCTCTCCTCGTTCAATAGCGACCACATTCCCATCGAAGACAGTCTCTACTGATACAGCAGCATTGCCTTCCCTAAGCCTTTGACAGTGTATAACAAAGTTCCGATCCATAGACACAAGGGTCCCTTTTGCAACTCTCTTCCCACCATTCAAAATGTAAACCTTTTCCCCAACCCTGAAGGCCATTCTGAAAGTGCAGAAAAGAAGTTAAGACCATACAAAAAATGATTGGAGAATGGCCTAAATCATAACATACCAAACAACCTCAATAGCATGAGGCCACATGCCATTATTCAAACATGCTATTGACACCCACGTGAAATTTCGCATTCACAAAATTGGCATGAGCCCTCATGCCATCTTGATATACACACAACTGCAGGCAAGTAAAAACATACATGACAATACGCTAGCCATGAAATTGCAAGGGCCCAAGATGGCATGTGGCCTCATGCCATTTCTAAATGTGGTCCTAAGCCATTCCATGGTGAACATACCAGGAAGCACAAGTGCCGAATATCAAGAGGAAGCGGTAGCCACACCAAAGACAGTGCCGCTCGCAACACCGCAACTACTCGTAGCGTCGCTCGCAACACCGCAACTGCTCGTAGCGCCGCTCGCACAAACTGCCACTCACATAAACTGCCGCTCGCAATGGCGCTCGCAATGCCGCAACCGCTCGTAGACGCATAAACCACAGCCCACAACGCCGCTTACACAAGCAGCGCTCACTGCGCTCAGCAGAACCAAGAACACGGCGCACAAAAATGATAGACCTAGGAATGAGTTCGAGAATTCAAAAATAACACACGCTTGAACGTCACATCAAATCCTCTGACAAACCAGATCTTATGATTCCTTTGACAAATTTCAAACTGAGTAGCTTCTAGACTTTGCTGTCGGAGGTTGAACTTTGTCACATCATGTCCTTGCCTCGATCCAGCTGTGCCATGTCAGTGATTCGAACTTTGCCATGCCATGTCAGCGATCCGCACCAAGATTATTTGCCGTGTAAAGGAATAATTATGCTGTGTGTGTACGTCCATTTATGGCAATATAAGGCCACACGCCATTCAAAGAATAATGCTCGACATAAGGCCACACGCCATTCAAAGAATAATGCTAGTCGAGCATTTTTTTGTGCATTTTTGGGTTCAAAATTGCATGAGCCCACACGCTATAAAGTTTACCTGTACCAAAAATAGAAACAGCTTTATTTACTTGGGAATTTAAGTGGTTGAGGCATTTTTAAACTTACAAACACATGCCCTACTTACATTCCTTTGGTTGCTTAAAATTCAAAAATATTATAAACCTTTCTTTTTGCATTTTCAATGTTTTCAATTATGGTTTTTGATTTTCGTAGGACCAGCCTAGTAATCTATTTGCATCCCGTCATGTTTATAGCTAGCTTTCGTTTGTCCCCTTCGCTAGCCTGAGATACATCTGCTCGGCATCTGCCTCTTACAGCATTTGCCCAGAAAGGGCATCTTTCTTCACACAGCATTTGCCACATGTTTAGGGTTTAGGGTTTAGCAATTCAGTAGCTTGATAAACATGTAAATACAGAACTTGATGCAAAATCCTTTGATATGTCACAATGCCCCTAGAACCATAAACACATTTCAATAGAGAGGGTCCTTTCATTTCATAACTCCTTACGTAGATCTTGGTGAAACCAGAGTTAGTGAAGTTAGTTTCTTGTGATCCCGCATCTGATTGTGATGTCCCTTTGCAGTGTCGATGGAAAGGTCAATGCACACCAAACTGTAAAATCTTGGAGCAAAATAACGGTCGGATCTATGGCAAATGCCCCTGAAATATTGTAAGGCTCGTGTGGTCTTATGTGGTGTCCGATCGAGATGCTTCTTTGCAGGGTCATCAAGAAAGACATTGTATACCATTCTGTAAAATCTAGTTGCGATCTAACGGTTGGATCTCCAGAAAACTCAAAAAAATCTCGCGCGTGTCAGAATATCCTAGGAATATACTCCTATGTGCCCCTGAAAATGGCATGCGGCCCCACGCCATTCAAGAGATAACGCCAGATGACGCCGAGAATTTTTTGGTGCATTTTTTGGGTTCAAAATTGCATGAGCCCACACGCTATAAAGTTTATCTTTGCCAAATAGAGAAAAGTTTATCTGTGTCATGTGAGGTAGTTACAGTCCTTTGTGCTCGGCATCTGCCTCTTGCAGCATTTGCACTGAAAGGGAATTTTTCTCCATTCAGCATTTGGCCCTGAAAATGGCATGCGCCCACACGCCATTCAAGGAATAACGCCACAGGACACCTGGATTTTTGGGTTTAAAATGTTTAGGGTTTTTTGGGTTTTTTCAAAATATTTTGGGTCTAACGTTTTTTGGGTTTCTTTGGTTCAAAATTGCATGAGCCCACACGCTATAATATTGATTTGAGAGAAAAATAGAAACAGATAGAATTTCTTTATTTAGCTGAACATCTGCCATTTTTGGAAATACAAGATGCTTTGGAATATCCAATCATGCATGGTATAAATATAGCGAGGGTATTAAATGATATCCCAATCATGATCTTTCTTTTGGATTTCGCGTGCATGCAGTCCGAGGAATGATGACGTTGCGGATTTCTTTTGGATTTTGCGTGCTTGCATGCGCGCGGCAATCCAGAAATTAATGGTGGCGCCCAAGTCCGAGGAATGATGACGTGGCAGGATTACCAACCGTTGTGACATTTCGCGCGTGTGAGGTTAGGTTTTGCATTTTGCTTTGTACTCGCGCTCGCGCTCGTATCACACTCGCGCTCCCGCTCGCATCGCGCTCCCGCTCGCATCGCGCTCCCACTCGCGATCACGCTCACTTCTCTACAGGTTTCTCGTGTGCATCGGCATCCACTCGCGCTTGCATCACACTCGCGCTCGCATCGCGCTCGTGTGCATCGGCGTCCACTTCAAGACACACCCAGTTTGTAACTTCGCCGCCAACTCCGCCGCCCACTCCGCCACCCACACGCAGCCCACTTGGCGTCCCGGGAGATTTCAGCACCACTCTCCAACTGTAAGTGGTAGAGTAGCCTTGCTGCTACGATCCGCTGCACACACAGTGCACATTCGCCAGCGAGTCCGGCCTCGATTGTCACGGCCTCCATTCGGCTTCAAATGGTAAGTCTTTTAGGCCAAGTAGAAAATGGCATGAGGCCACATGCCATTCAGTAGCAACATTGGCATGCACCGATTGGGCTCTCGAGTGCAGTCCGGTTACAGATGGTGTGTAGCCTCACGCCATCTTAGGATGCAACCTCAAGACATCTGATGCAGTGGTGAATGGCGTGTGGCCTCACGTTATTTCCAGCTGCTAGCTTTTCATCTGTCAGCTCTAATTGTTGTGCATTTCTGAACAGGCGAGGAATTGCGTTCTTCTTCCAGCTACTGTCAATGTGGATGCAGAGAAGGGGGAGGAGCTCACCAGTTGGACTTTCGGGATGGAAGGCGAGGATCTGATGCTGTACAACACAGATGGTGGGAGAAAAGAATGCATGGGGATCCTCATCCAAGTGACAGACACTCCATGTAGTTCCATGCAAGAATATGGACTGGCACTTGTGGTAGAGACAGCGTCCGCCTTCAAGATCCACCTTGCACATCCTAGCGGCTTCCCGGAGGGGGGCAGCGGCTATGAGGAATTCCTAGAGGGAGCTAGGGAGAGGTTGTCCAGGAGGCCCACAATTTCAAAGACGCTGCGGGTCTATGAAGATCACATGGAATCCACGGACCTCACCTACGGCGATGTTCAAAAACTATATTCCAACATTGAGCCGTTGAGAGTGCCTCCAGTTTGCGAAGCGAAGGGGAAGGGGGTCGATCTGGAAACTACCCCGAAGCAGAAAAGGGTGGTCAAGCTCAAGCCGACGTCCGACTCTGCTGCTCCAAAAAAGAAGCTACTCGGTGATGCCATTGCCTCGGGTTCGAACACTACACCCACCAAAAAGAAGAGCCGCAAAGAGCAGAAAGAGCAAGAAGAGGCAGCAAAAATCGTCGCAGATAATAGTACTTGTTACTATTCCAACAAAGTATATACAATCGACGTGAGCCGTATCGAGATCCAAAGCAAATACAACCACAGGCTAGTATCTGATGAGTGGGTGGAGAAACAGAAGCAGAAGATGCTGGCAAGTCCAGTAACACCCGACATCGCAGACGTGATCCCCTACTACCGAACAATGAAGGGCGAGACGAGGTTTCCAGACTTGATCAATAGGAAGGTGTTGGACGATCAGAACATCCGGTTCTATGCCGTCTCCGGGCAGCATTCTAGCTTGGCGATGCAACAGAT
This sequence comes from Selaginella moellendorffii, assembly GCF_000143415.4. Taxonomy (NCBI): domain Eukaryota; kingdom Viridiplantae; phylum Streptophyta; class Lycopodiopsida; order Selaginellales; family Selaginellaceae; genus Selaginella; species Selaginella moellendorffii. Next base: position 50,623 of record NW_003314423.1, on the reverse strand, counting down.
AGTTGTGGATATTATGGTGGGCGAGGAGGTAAAGAAAGTCTTCAAGACAAGAGTTGTCCGCCTGATAAAAGGCAACTCGCCCCTCCGATCTATCATATACATCTCCCACGCGCAGAATGTCAAGCAAGAAACGTGCTACAAATCGGGTCTGCACGAGACATTGGCACGAACACGGAAGCTCTGGGTTCAACTGAAGAAGCCACAAAAACCAGGACAAGGACGTGCACTAGCAACTAGCGCCTGGCAGGTAAGCCTCGTTGCATGTGGCATAGCATGTGGCCTCACGCCATTTCCATTGCAGGAATTCTCGAGTCTTCTCTCGAAAACACTGGGGGTCAATGACACACTCAGCATCCATAACATTCTACTCGCGACAAAAGTTGTTTTTGACAAATGGGTAGATGTGCTGAGGAGGTACCATGACGGGGAGTTGCTAAACTCAATGGGTGTGGAGGACGGTCGGAAGCCCAATGATTTGAAGCTCAACGCCTTGCGTTTCTCGCGGTCTCTAGACGACGACAACCTTCTGACAGTGGCTAATGCTCTTCTACGTGGTGAGGTAGTCTTCAACAAGACCAAAATGACTCCCGGCCATATTGTGACATACAAGGACTTGTGCACGACTCTGAGAGCTCGTGCGCTATTGAAGGATTGGATCTTCGAGCAAGTGGCCGTGGCGAGGGTGAGCATCGACACCACGCAAGAGATGATGGAAGAGCTGGAGTTGTCAAATGAAGACATCGACGACTACGTGAAGGGGGCCCCCAAGTTCATCGATCTGCTGCGGGATGCCATGAAAAGTAAAGCTGAGAAGTTGGATCAGTATCCAAATTTCATTAAGAGGGATGTCGACCACCGGCTTTAGAAACAGCTCGACCCCGCAGCAGAGGCCTATCGAGAACCTTACCAGGTATACGTGAATTCGGATGAGGATCAAAGGTGGAGGAGCATCGTTTCCCGCGTAGATGAGCAGGTCAAGAACATCTTTTGTGTGATGGACTTCACAAATGAGGAGATCACTCATGCAGACGAAGTCAGCTCCATCATTGACTTAATGGTGGGACTTGCGGAGGTGGAATCTTCAGTCCACTATATGATCTACGACTCCGAATCCTATCACAAGTTCTGGAAGGCCTTGAACGAGGTGAAGGCTCGGTTGAAAGGCAAGGAGATGCGGGAGATCCATGGGATAATGGCTAAGAAGAAGATACCGACGAATGTCCGCATCTTCACACTCGCCCTTGTTATTGGTCCTGCAGCAGAGTGGGACTGGAGTGACTTCCCAGCTTCGTTCAACAAAGCCGATCGAATTGATCTGAGGGAGGTCAATTTACCCGTGCCTGAGGAACTGAAGACGGCTATGGAGCTTTCGAATCCAAAGAAAGCTCCAGGTGCAGCATGGGAAATGCTCAGCTGGGTCTTCAACGCAATAGCAGGTGACTCCAAGGGCAAATGCGTTGTCGAGTACAACTGCGGCGGACTATTCTTTCGAGCCGCACTACTCAAGGGTGTCCCGTGTGTTGCGGTGACAAACTCCATTGAAGAGGTGACTTCAATGGAGCATATAATTACAGTTGCCATAGAAAAACAGTATCTTCTCTACAAACCTGGTGAGTACGCACTTTAAGTTTAAATGTTATTTCACAAGCTCTGTATGCAGGAGCGTGGCCACCCCCAGATGCTGAAACGGCGTTAACAGCTACTGATGTTAGGCCGAGCTCACAACCTGCACAAGGTAAGGTCACGTGAGGCCTCACGCCATTTTGATTATAGATCGTTGTGAATATTCAGACACGAGGACTGAAAAGCGCACTGGTGGCGTGTCGAAGAAGGACAAACAGACAAGCAATAGGAAAAAAGGAGGTACAAATTATATTTGCAATAGCGTGTGGTCTCATGCCATTCCTTGCAGGAGACACTTCTTCAAAGGCAAAACAGGCAAGCACCAGCCAAGCTCAAACTGACAGTGGTCATAAAAAGCGAAAGCATGTTGGATAGTCGTCGGGATCAGAGGCGTTTGATTCGAAAAGGAAGAAGGGCAACGAAAAGATGATAGGTAATGCCTCGCGGTTATGGCGTGTGTGCTCATGCCATTCATTGCAGATCAAGGGCTGAGTGAAAGGAGCCAATCACCACCTTCTGACTCAAATTCCTATGGCGGACTCCCCTTCCCCAATCTCAATAGAGAGGTACAATGGATGAGGGATGCTTTTCAAGTCAGGGCCACGTTTTTCTCATCTCGTCGTCTTCGAAGGGTGCAAGAACGTGCAGAAACCATGTTAAGATAGTCGGGTGAGGATACGGTCCTAGGTCACGCACTAAAACAGGCTATGGATGTCTTGTATTTTGAGATGGAGACTCGGCCAGATGATTTTCGCAAGATGGTCCTGGAAAAACAAGCCATCCAGCCTGAGCAGCCTATGGAAGAAATGTAGGAGGGGGATGAGGAGCCAGAGAAAGATAATGAGCAGGAAGAGCAGAAGGACGAAGAGGAGGACAAAGAAGAGGAGGACGAAGAAGAGGAGGATGAAGAAGAGGAGGACGAAGAGGACTTGGATGGTCCTCACAATGGTGACGATCACAATAACGACAATGACGATGATGACGACGATGGCCAGCCTGAGGTGGCCAAAGAGCAGCGGAGGAAGGTCATACAAGACAAACCATCAGGTAAATAATAGTACATCCATTCCTAACCTTTTACCATTTCTAACATTGTCCATGTAGGTCGCAGAAGAAATGGTAAGTAGAGATTATTCAGTTGAATTAAGATACAAACTCTAGCCTTTAGTGTCGAGGAAGGATAGTGCCAAGCAAGGGTCGAAACGTATGTCCAATCCTTCAGAATCAGCAGTGCGCCCAAGTGATATCGGTCCTAGTTCCTCAATAGCAGTTGATGGTAAATACAGTATAGTCGATTCAATGTGCTAATGAGTTTGTTTTTAGTAGCACGGGAGGATACCATCTCAATCGAAGGGAGATATTTGGACATGCATATGGATCCGCCAGTGGACTCTACTTGCCTGCAAGAGTCATCAGAGCTGGTGGAGGCTACTATCCATATCAACGCCAAGCAAGCTGACCACGCTCCACTTGATGCTGCCCATACCACTGAGTCAATCTTGTCCACGTATCCAACTGACGGTGACCAGGCGCCATTGGACCCGCATGAGGCCGCCCCAGCCGCCAAGCCGGTCGTATCCTCATTTCCAACGTGTGCCCAATCGTCTGACTACGCGCCGTTGGAACCTCCCTACACCGCCCCTGCTGCCTGTTCGGTCATGTCCACTTTGCCAACGGAGGCACCAGCTGAAATGGCGTGTGATCACACGCCATCGGAACCACCCCATGCCACTGTTGAGCCAGTTGTACCAGAGTCTACAGCTGAAATGGCATGTGCCCACACGCCATCGGATGCGATTGACCCCACATTGCAGAGGAGAGTATTTCCGCCCTTCACGTTTCCTCGACCAAAACCCTCTAAACGACCATCGGGAGCACCATTCGCTAATATTGTAGATGGTAAAATTGACTTGTACCATTTTTTATGCTGACGCATTTCATTTCAGAGTCACGGTGAAAGTACTGTATCGTTTTTGATCTGAACGGTGTCCTTTTCTCCCATGAGCGTGGCTCGTCCTCGAATGTCACTGCACCCTCCAAAGCCTGCGGTCGCAAGTTGGTCAAAAGAGACAGATTCACATTAATCACACGGGAGAAACTGCGGGATCTAATAATGACCATGCGACACTTAAAACAGAGGGCCGGGTTCAATTTGCAATTGGAAGTTTGGACATCCATGATGCGCCACAATGCATTAACGTTGCTACAGATGATGCACGATCAGACGCGAGTAATATTACCATTTGACTTTCTCCTAACGCAGGAGGATTGCTTGACTATGGTCCATGTGAGGGGTAGCAAGCCCATCTTCGTCAAGCCAGAGGCTGTAGTGATGAACCGGACTGCTAGGTCAAGTGAAATCCTCATCATCGATGACTCGCCGATTAAAACTGCAGCGAACACGCACACATATGCAGTGCACCCCATCTCTTGCAGTATGGAAACTAGGGAGAAGAAACCGTATGTTCTGGGGGACCTTGCAAAACGGCTTGAAGCGATGGTGATAGAGAACCGGCCAATCCAGGAGGTGGCTGCAGAAATCAACCAAATGGTAGATGGAACAGTATATCAGAAGCCATTTGATCGGACAGACACCAGTCATCATTTATGGCATGTATATTGTCTAGCCAAGCACTATCCGCATCTCCATAATCTGCTCAACCGGATGGGTTCTTCGACCACTGAACATGAGTGTGGACGTATTAGAGAAGAGATGGCATTACTATTGGGTTTAAATCCTGATAGTGTGGAGAGTGATGAAATTCCAAGATTATTGTATAGGCATTGGAGGCAAAAAATAACAGTCTGAGATGGCATGTATTTATTTAAAAATGTAACTTATTGTGGCATGGGGTTCCATGCCATTGTATTAATATTAAAAGACAATTCTTTGAGAGGATTTGCATTTACAGCATGTTATTGGAAGTCTACGAAGTTGTTTTATTAATAAGGGGAAAGTAAAGATTGAATGGGGACTTGGGCTCCACCTAGACTCGGAGCAACTGAGCCAATATTAAAAGGATGGAAAGAAATTGGACGACGATGACAAGGAGAAGAGAGAGGTGAAGCAGTGGCAGGGGGAGGAGAAGTGATTGAGTAGACATTTCCTTGTTTAAAATAAAATGGCATGTGCCTCAATGCAGTTGAATTTTGTTATATTTATATACTATATAAAGGTTTGGAAACCTTATTTTACAAGTGGGATAATGACAATTCCCACTTTAACGAAATAGAGCTTAGGGTTCCATGATAAAGTTTTGTTGTACCAAGGGATGTTAGGAACCTGGTGGCTTGGTGTGCTTGGTTGCTTGTGGAGAATGTAGTTGAACCTTAAGTCTAATCTAACCCAGAGAGGGGGATTAGGAGAGATTTGGGAATTTGTGGATAGATAGCAAACACTCTGTTGTTTGTGCAGGGAATAGCTGAAATCAAGGACGAAGTAGGAGCTGATACAATAGGTGAGAACCTTGGCAAGGGAACTTAATTAAGGCTAAGGCAGTATTAGTTGGATAGATAAGATAAGCTGGCAAATTGGAAAGGAAAAATTTGTGGTTTACATAACAACTTGAAGGTCAATACATAGTACCTATTAGTAAATTTGTTAAAGTGTTAAGGCTAGATCACTAGGTGATTTTACGGCTAAATAAAGACAAAGTTCTTTTGAAGTTAAAGAATAAAGTTCTTAGTTCAAAGTGTTGATTTGAATTGTTGGTAATGGTGTGGCTTAGTCAAAATGACTAAATGGGAAGGATATCTAAGGGAAATGAACTATAACAATGTAATGGTATTATGAGTTCAAGAAAATAATCCCTAAGGAACGACCCGTGGGTGGGTCATGAAGTTCGGTTATGGATAGAGCCCACAACAGAAAATGCTAAAGAGTCCTACTAGGTTTGAACACCTTTTAGATTTGGCAAAACAAAGCCTTTGTTGTGGAATCGAAAGGTGGAAGTAATGATTCTATATTGTTTAGTGCAACAATCAAAGGATAGGAGCAAAAAACTAGTGGCTAAGAAAAGGCTATGGGATTCATTAAAAGAAATCCAAACAACAAAGTTAAGCAATGAACACTTATGTATTGGATATTAACGGATTCTAGGAAATGAAATATGTTTATAAAGATGGATTCCCAAATGTTCCAATTTGACAAACTCGAAAACTCCAATAGAGGGAGTGGCAAGATAGGTAAATGATAAGGCTATGGACAACTCTAACACAAATTATAGATAAGTGGAATTTAGTGTCTAGAGTGGCACAAAATAGAAAAGAGGATGATGATGTCCTCAAGTAAAGAACTTCCTAGGATAGGGAAGTGGAGTTTACACGACATATGTAATACAAGGTGTTGGAGACACCCAAGAAATTAATTTTGAGAAGTCAAAATTAAATGTTCCAAAAGGGTGATAGTTATGTTGATCGAAACTGAGACTACTCGAGAAGGAATAGTTGGATTGAGATAGAAAAGGTGTCTTTAATGGGTTTAGTGAGAACTAAACCAAATGAAGAGAGAGAACCACCACAAGTGGTATAATGAGTCTCTTAGTTGGAGAGATTATACTTTTTGAAGGATGTGTAAGGTATGGCAAGCATTAAGTGTCAAACTATACCAAGGATAGAAAGGGTAATATATGATGGTGTTACTTTATAAAATGGTTTATTATTTAATGAGGACATCAAACTTCTTCCATGGGTGGTGGAGTTGTGAGACACAAACCCCTAAGCCCCAAAGTGGAGCTTTGGTAATGGCCGAAGTGGAAGCCAAATAAGCATAACACGTTTTGACTAAAAGCTCTGACTTAAAAAGTCAAGGGCGGGAATGGAACTCCCAACGAAATGCTCGAGAAATGAGCATGAAGCAATCAGTGAATGAGTTTCTAAAAGGAACACAAGAAGAATTGATACATGGCAAGTGTTGTGACATATGGAAGTGTCAAAAACGAGTCTAAAATGGATTCGAGATAGAGTTTGATATGGAGTCCAAGATGGACCTGAGATGGAGTACGATATGAAGTCTGATATGGATCCGAGATGGAGTCCAAGATGGACCTAAGATGGAGCCTGAGATGGAATTCGAGATGGACCCAAGATGAGACCAAGACCGAAATCGAGACCGAATTTGACTTCAAGACCAAGTCCAAGTCGAATATGAGTCCAAGTTTGAGTCCGAATGGGGAGGGGGGGACCTGTAGGGGGTTCCAAAAGTATGTATATGTCGCGAATGTGACTTCGGGTATCGAAAGTTACCTGTTGACTAGTCCTTACGGACACTCTTACCTTACTGCCACGATGGCAGGAGGTCGGTATTGCTGGTTCCTTTTATCGGCCCCTCTTGTTCAAGTGTTAGTAAACTGGACTTTGCATCTGTACTTGGCCGGATGAGCATAAGGAAGGAATTCCTAAGTGTCTATTGAGCTGAGCATACTTGGCCCGGCTTGTTAGTTCTCTTTTGCTCTGTCTTGCACTGGCTTGACAAGAACCCTCGCGTATTGAGATTGGTCCCTCAATATCGCTACATGATAGCTTACCGTGTCTGCCAAACACCCTCGCTATCATGCCCTTTGTGTTAGTCTCATTTCGGTCCCAAATGCTATTTATGGAAAGTGTCCAGATTCGCTCATTTGGCATATCTACGGAATGTAGAGATCGTCCTGAACACAATGGTGTTCGTCCCATGTCCAAATTCGCAATCTAGGGACATTCCATATTTAGTAAGTTTCGAGCTTGTCCCAGAGACTAACTCCTGATACTAAGGGAGGCTTGGGGTGAAAGCCCAAAGTGTGTGTTCCTCAAGGGGGGGGGGGCTGTGGGGGGTTCCAAATGTATAGTAGGGATAGTGGGTAGGTCGGGCATGGCCGACCAACCTGAGGCATAGTCTAGCTCCCGCTTGCGTGCCTGTCCTTGTTCTACGTCCGGCTTGGGTCTAAGCCCAAGTTCCATTCCATGTTAGTTGGTGGAGTACCCATGTCCTCACGTTAGGCCACCGGTATGCCGAAATAGCGCCAGACTCTGTTTGGCTCCGTTTTGTGTGCTGGTCCTGGCATTGGGATGCTGGTTGCTCCAGGACTGTTCCAAGTCGCTTCGGGCTCCTGTCCCTTCGCTCCTTGGGCTTTATGCTCGGGAGTTGTTCCGTGGTTCGGTTCCGTCACTCCTTGGCTTCGTGCTTGGGAGTTTGGCACCGTTCCTTCGTTCAGTGGCCCAAGGCCCTGAACTTCGGGTTCCTATGGACACGTGGCATGGACACGTGGCATGTGACACGTGGCATCTGTCACGTGGCACAAAGAGGGTTTAGGTTCCGCTTCGTGGTGTTATCCTATGGTAAATCACCATAGGATAAAGGGTTAAAACCACGTTCGCTACATTTGGTATCAGAGGATGAGTCTCAGCGAGTACTATTCAATGAGATTGGGCAACTAGTCTCGTTGCATACGCAGAGATGAAAACGATGATCCGAGTGGGTACACGTTTGGTGCAAAGGGTTCACATTCGTTCCTTGGGTATGGTTTTGGTTACCTTTTGTACCATATTCTGTGAGCTTGAGCTTGGGCTCACAAAAGGGATTGAGTTGTTCCGGTTACACGAGTTTACGCTTGGGCTCGTGAGTGAGGCACATTAGCAACTTAAGGTTACACTTTGAGTTGGCAGGATTAATGTTAGCCTCTCAGTGGTTCCATGAGTTGTTCGAGTGGTTCCATGAGTTGTTCCATGTACCGTGGGTAAGAGCAAACCTTCCTTGAGTTTGCTATGAGTGGCAAATAGGCTGGTCCGTAGCTATTTAGCACGGCACTAGTAGATCCTTCCTAGGCATGATTACAAGTGGATCAATCAAGACTGTAGGGATTAGTCTATTGGTTCAAGTAATCATTGCCGTGCTCTCTTATAAACTTTTCTTGGATTGGACTGAAGGCAGTGCGAACGCAAGCTTGAAGTGTAGTCAAAGATGAGACCGAAAAGAGAGTCGTCGGGGACGAAGGATCAAACACGTAAATCATCTTCTCTTTTGGAGAGATGGTTTGCAACGAGGGGTGACTCATTGCTCGTGTTCACATCATGCAATCAAGAGTCCCTACCTTGATGCATCTTGGAGATGATGGTCTTACAAATGGTGAGTTATGGGATGGATAGCGGTGAAGCGCTAAACCATTTTGTCTAGGCTTGCTATTGAAAGACTTGGGTTGCAATGCTCAATTCTTTTCTGAGGAACCTTGCTATTGCTCCTTGAGTAGCTTGGTGTTGGATTAAGTTTTGAGTTTGTTCGGAAAGAGAGTGGCATAAGCTTGTCCATGTAGTGAACAAAAGTTAGTGATGTTGGGTGTTGTAAGTCTCTATCGGTGGAGTGTGGCATTTATGTTGCATTTTGTCGAATTGAGTTAGCACTTGATACTCACATAAACCTTTGAAGTAATAACATTGGCATTGCTCGTGGTGTTGCTCAATTGATGATCAAGTCATTGTGATTTCTATATCATATCCATGTGATAATGAGCAATGTGTTTACGAAGTTGCTTGGTTAAACGATGATCAACCAGAAAGTTGTTGATGGTGAAGCTAAGTCTACTTGCACGAAGTAGCATTGTAGTAGCTTTGACTGGATTCTTAATGGTGGTCCATTATGCTAAGCTTAAGTTGATTCCTTAGTTCCTTGAGTTTGCCCATTGTGGTGTTGGAAAGGGTTGTAGCATTTGCTATAGCTCATTAGTTGATCCGTTAGCACTTGGAGTAGATTGTTGGATGGAGAAGGTGTGTAGTTGGGGCATTGACATCACTAGCACTTGTGTTAGTGGAAGTGGCATTGTTACTTCGAGTAATGAGGAATTTTCCTTAGAGCTTGATTTTCCATGTCATTTTTTCTTGTTAGTGTTTTAGCTTCACATGGGATCTTGAAGGTGATTGAAGAACAATGTTAGTGCAATGTGGATATCCGAAGATGTGGTCTTCGTGATCAAGCCTTGGATATTCCATTTGCATTTTTACGGATATCAGTGTTGAATGTCGAAAGAATGGGCAAAAAGATGTTCGAGGCTTAAGCATACTATGGGTCATGAGCATTTGTGTTGAGGTGAACCTATGTGAAGTTGTTAGTAGGAGGAAGTTGGTTGAGTCTTGAAAGTTTGTATTCCTGGACTGAAAGTCATTCTTTTTCTAGGATGGAAATTTTCCACAAATTTTCTTAGACTTTTCCAATAGCTGATCTGTTATCACTTTGTCCGAAAACCATTCCGTTTTCGTAAGCCAGTACAAACTAGTGAAGGGGTTGGAGTTGACTTCGGTTGGCTTAAACCTTAGTATGTAGTTTGTATGATGCGGCCTGAAAGGGATGCTGACTTTTGGGGCTAAGGCAATTGAGTTGGATAGAGTCTGGAGTTAGTGTAGAAAAGTGGCCGTTGCACTTTTCTAGAAAGGTGACCCTTGTGCCTTTCTTTTGTAGCGTTATGCTTGGTGGCAGGTTGCACTTTGCATTTTGTTAGACTCTATGAGAGTAGTGAGCTCTCACTGATCTTGACTTGGTCTTGGTGGCCCTGTGCCTTGGCTGAGGATGGTGATGTTCAACTTAGTTGTTTGAGTTTGAGATGTTGGTACCCATACTGTAGCTTTGTCTATGAGGAGGTTGTGTACCAATATGAGTCCATCTCATGGTCTTCACTTTAGTTTCGGCTAAGTGTTGGTCATGCATAGCTAGCCTCTTCAAGGCATGCTCAGAGCTAGTGGCTAAATGCATTGGTGAGCTTATCGCGGTTGAGTTGGATTCGAGTGGTCATTTAGTTTGTGCTTGTCCATGAACCTTTATCTCATATTTGGGGTATTACGTTCATGTTGGACAAGTGTGTAACTCAATGGCATGAGTTAGTGTTTGGGTCTTGTGAAAAGCAAGACAAGTGATTGTTGGTTGCTTTGCAACTAGTGATTGCTTGTAGACTTTGTCAAGGGCTTTGGACACTTGCTTCGCTTGATGAAGATTTAGCAGTGATGGGTTTACTTTACCGGATGGTATTGCGGAGGATCGTGTCATTTGACTTACATGGGTTTTCCATGTTGGCATGTCGACTCTACCTCTGTTGGTATTATTTGGTTGCGTTTAGTTCATAGTGTTGGATTTCATTGAGTCTTGGATGTGGTGATGCACTCCTTGAGGAAGTGTTATCTGTACCTGAGTAATGTTGAAGAACTAATCTCGGATACTGACTAAAGTATCTTCGACTTTCATTAGCTTGGTTGCAAGAGAGTTTTGAGTGGTGATTCACTCTTGCTTTCTTTTAGCTTTGTTCTGATGTTGATGGCATTGAGGTGATGCCTTGTCATTGATATTATTGACGTTGAGATTCAAGTGAAATGAAATGTCTATCCTTAGGATTGATATTGCGTTTCATTAGTCTCGATGAAAATAGTGTTAATGATTTGGCTATGGCTTTGTGTTATTGGCATTCGTGCATTTGCTAGTTAGCAACTGTGTTGACGTTCAAACAAGCGGAATGACAAGTTTGAATTAGTTGTGTTCTAGACGAGGTTATTTAGTAGGGGTTGAGCTTTGGCTTTTCCTTGAAAAGTGATTTAGTCATGGACTATGCTAACTCTACAAATGGGAGAGTTAGGGATCAATATTGGAATATTTGAATCCTTATGGGATTTTAGTTGAAATATATTGATCATTGATGATTCTTTTTGTGTTTGTTATGAAGTGAGTTACGTCTTGCTATGGATGGATTCATGGAGGATCGTTTGGTGATCACTTGTCCAGCATAGCTTCGTTATGCTTAGCTTTTGGATTGATGCAGACATGCTCTTCATTAGCTTAGCATTATGAAGTTTAGCTTATGGATGTGTTGAGGAGGATATTGTGGGTTGAACTATAATTTCTTCTTTAGCATTGAAGTTAGTTCATGCGAAACTTGTGATCATTGTTAGGAAAGATTTAGCTATAGACTTCTTCGAGCTTTTGGTTCTTTGAGCTTTATGCTCGTTGTTCCATTTGTTAGAAGTTGTTGGGGAGGGCATTTTGGCTTGTTAGCTTCGATAAAGTTAATATTTGCATCTGGCAATCATTGGTGATGATTAATTATCATCTAAGATAGTTGATTATCCTTGTCAAGGGTTTTGCTTGGTTGTTGTTGATATAGAATGATTCGCTGCTCTTTGAGATAGTGGATTCTTTCTTAGACGATAATTATGCATCTCTTTATTGATGGGATGATTGATGATCTTTCGTGATAGTTAGTTGTTCTCTTTGATGGCTTGTGGCTTTTTGCAATATCACATGTTTTTTGTGATTTGCTCTGGATTGGTCTCTTGGGTTTGAGACATCAAAAGGATGTTGCTAACACTTGCTTAGGCAACTTGAGTTCCTTGGTGTTGTTGGCTGGGATTTATTTGGATTGGCTAGTGTGATAGTTGGCATGAATGGGTGTTTGTTGGTCTTACCGCATTCATTCTGTTCTGTTGATTATTGCTCGAGTTAGTTCTGATAGGTTGGGATGTTATTTCCTTCGGGTGATACATTCGCGAGCATTGTGCCTGTCAGTCAATGATACTTTGTGTTCTTTGAGTTATCTCTAGTAAGTTGTTGGCTTACTGTCTGCTATCTTTGATAGTTATGTTTTTTCATTAAGTGTTCTTGATGATACACTAGCTATTGAATTTTGTTGGATAGTGAATCCTATGTTTTCCAATTATGATGATCTTGGTGGTTCCTGCACTATACTACTAGTTTATCAGATGATAACTTACTTGGAATACTTTTGTGTTCTAATCTAAGATATAATCACTGATAATTCAGCTTCTAAGATATCATTGTCTCTGATTTTGATATTGTCCATCTATTGATCTTTGAGTTTGGGCCAGTAAAGGCAGACTGGCTTCGGCACTTCGTGTGCATGTTGAAATCTCTAGTCATGGGGTAGCTACTGTCGACTAGTCACATAACCCGCCTCTTTGTTGATGTTCCTTATTCCGTTGAAAGGGCGTGACCGTGTAAACAACTCTAACTGCCTGTTTACAGTAGTCTATCTAAACCTTACCGATGGGTTTGGTTTCTTTGCTTAGGAGGGTTGGGGCCTCTGGCTTCTCTCTCTATGTTCCTGTGGGCAGGGGCATATCACACTTTTGTAAGCTGGGTGACTCCCAGAGCAGCAAGGGTGGCTGACTCCGTTGGTCATTTCCTTGTCGGCGACGGCCGGAAGGTGTCTGAGCTGGTAGCGCATCCGCGTTAGACAAAGAGGTTGCCTCCTAACTCATTTAAGTTGGTGCATTTCTCACATAGTGTGAGTACCGTGAACTTTTTCTGGAGTTGTTTCCTTGGCAGTATTCTAGACTCGAGTATGCATCGACGAGGACGTCGATCTTCCCTAGGGGGGGAGAGTGTCGCGAATGTGACTTCGGGTATCGAAAGTTACCTGTCGACTAGTCCTTACAGACACTCTTACCTTACTGCCACGATGGCAAGAGGTCGGTATTGCTGGTTCCTTTTATCGGCCCCTCTTGTTCAAGTGTTAGTAAACTGGACTTTGCATCTGTACTTGGCCGGATGAGCATAAGGAAGGAATTCCTAAGTGTCTATTGAGCTGAGCATACTTGGCCCGGCTTGTTAGTTCTCTTTTGCTCTGTCTTGCACTGGCTTGACAAGAACCCTCGCGTATTGAGATTGGTCCCTCAATATCGCTACATGATAGCTTACCGTGTCTGCCAAACACCCTCGCTATCATGCCCTTTGTGTTAGTCTCATTTCGGTCCCAAATGCTATTTATGGAAAGTGTCCAGATTCGCTCATTTGGCATATCTACGGAATGTAGAGATCGTCCTGAACACAATGGTGTTCGTCCCATGTCCAAATTCGCAATCTAGGGACATTCCATATTTAGTAAGTTTCGAGCTTGTCCCAGAGACTAACTCCTGATACTAAGGGAGGCTTAGGGTGAAAGCCCAAAGCGTGTGTTCCTCAGGGGGGGGGGGGCTGTGGGGGGTTCCAAATGTATAGTAGGGATAGTGGGTAGATCGGGCATGGCCGACCAACCTGAGGCATAGTCTAGCTCCCGCTTGCGTGCCTGTCCTTGTTCTGCGTCCGGCTTGGGTCTAAGCCCAAGTTCCATTCCATGCTAGTTGGTGGAGTACCCATGTCCTCACGTTAGGCCACCGGTATGCCGAAATAGCACCAGACTCTGTTTGGCTCCGTTTTGTGTGCTGGTCCTGGCATTGGGATGCTAGTTGCTCCAGGACTGTTCCAAGTCGCTCCGGGCTCCTGTCCCTTCGCTCCTTGGGCTTTATGCTCGGGAGTTGTTCCGTGGTTCGGTTCCGTCACTCCTTGGCTTCGTGCTTGGGAGTTTGGCACCGTTCCTTCGTTCAGTGGCCCAAGGCCCTGAACTTCGGGTTCCTATGGACACGTGGCATGGACACGTGGCATGTGACACGTGGCATCTGTCACGTGGCACAAAGAGGGTTTAGGTTCCGCTTCGTGGTGTTATCCTATGGTAAATCACCATAGGATAAAGGGTTAAAACCACGTTCGCTACAGTATAGTAGGGAGAGTGTAAGTGTTGGACTCTAGTGGAACCAGTTTGCAATAGTTATCCCAAGAGATGCAATAGTTATCCCATTACACAACATAATTAAACCACACAAGAGAAAGAAAGAAAGAATAGTGAAGATAGTGATCATAAGCTGAAAATAAATGCAATAAGAGAGGGCATTACAAATTGGGTGAAAAAGAATGTTCTCCTTCTTGTTTTAGAAAATTGCAATTTCATAACTTTCAAGAAATGCTTTATATATTTTCTGGTTTATAGTGGAAATAACGGCGATGATTAGTATAATGGTATATATGCTTTTGCGACACACTACAACATCACGCCTGAAAGACTACTATGAAATATTTTTTGAAATGGTAAAGACAGAAATGGAGACACATGAGTACTATGGGCAGCATTACAAAACAAGTATATAAAATAAAAAGTGAAATGAAAAAAATATTTTTTATTAATTATATAAAGTATAATAAGTTTATATTATTTATAAAAAATAGACATTGATAGTCTTGGAAAATCTAGTTAGCTTCAAAAAAAATTTGCAATTTAACAATAGTAAGGCTTACTTGGTGTATATGAATATCCACTTTAGGATCCTAGTGTAAGATGTTGATAAAGATGTAATACATATGCTTGCAATGAGTATATACCTTTTTATATTCCTTGTATTTTGTAAAGTTTGGACATGTACAAGAAGGAAAGTCTTTAATGGCAATTGTCTCCACTATGTACTCCTTTGCAAACGTAGTGATGTAATTTGTGAAGAGAATCTCACACTCAAGTGTTTAAGCCAAGTTTATTTTACCTTACTTTTGTTTGGAGACAATACCAATAAATTTAACTACCTTACCTATTTTTGCTAACCTCTTATACATCTCTATGGGAACAATCTTGATTTTGTCACTCATGTCCCAACTCTCTGCTCAAGATTGAAATAAAATTTCTCAAGGTTTTCAATGTTATTCGAAGTGAGTACAACCCCATTAGCAACCCATCATTCTTTAGATACTGCATCAAGTTTAGTCACTATAGTGTCTTCAAGCTGCTTTGTATGGTTGGCATCAGTATTACAACAATATAGCCAACACCATCTTGAAAATCCTGCTTGCTTTTGTTCCTCATGGAAACATGAGGCTGGAACATAAGCAAACTTGTCACCATGGATCTAAGCCCAACATTTGCCCCTCGAAAGCATCCCCACACACTTTACATTTGATTTTGCTGGCACTTGGTGATTTCCTGTTACTTTGGCTCCATGCTATAGTAAGCAATTTCAACTTGTTGTGATGCACTCTTTTCATCAGCCATTTAAAGTGGCTTGATCTAAGGGTGATGTATTGGAATAGAATGGTACTTAACATCAGACTTATGAAATTTTTCACTCCAAGGTCCATGCCAACTTCTTCACCAGCAAAGGAAAAGTGATGTTTTGAGCAAACAATCTTTATATCATTAATAGAAGCGAAAGTATACTCCATAAATGTGTTGTAAACCACTTCCTTTACTGCAGTTGCCATTATTCATATTGGTGAAATCACTTTCTTCTTCATCTAATATGTAACATTTCAACCAAAGGTCTTATTCATATATAGTTTCCTTCCTCAAATGCCAAAGCTTTTGAAGACTACTTTACAATACGTATCAAATTCAATAGACATACTTCATATAGACTTATCTTCCCTTTCCCTACCTCAAAGAAACACTAGCTCTAATATTTATTCTCTAAGAAATTCACAGTTGGGGTGTATGCAAGATCCTCAAGTGGTTGGTTCTAATGAAAAAAACAATATTAAAAGGTAATAAAATGAGAAGAAAAAAGAAAACAAACTTGAAGAAAGTGATATCCCCATTAGAATATTCTAACTTCCCACCACTCCAACCATGGCAAAAGCAGATGAGATCCAAATGTGGTGGCATGAAGATGGGTATACAGACATAAGTTATCTATCGAAGGTATAGCCTACCATTGTTTGCACAACTCCTTAAATGCTAATTAGAAATCTGGCTTGATAAAGTGGTAATGTTGATTTAGGCTCTAAGCTAAATGGAACTCACAAGTCCTTTTATAACCTTCTAGGGGTTGACCATTCCTAAATACTAGATGCCATTCCAATTAGCCCCAACCCGATCTACTATGAAATTGCAAACGTTGGTAGGCTTATCAGTTCGCTTCAGTACAATATCAGAGAGGGATTTCCAAAATATTTTTTGGGCCATCTGATCTTATACTTTAAACTTTGCTGTTACAATTGTCAAGTTGGAACGTAGCTTATGAAAAAATCAATGCTTAAAACCATTTTAAGATAGTGAGAAAACATAACTACCTTGGATCATACACATAAGCTCCCATGGTTGTCCAGCTTACTACCCGCTCCATATGGTCAAAATATACTCATGCATTAGCAAGGTTACTTGACTTAGATATATGTATTCAAGAAACAACATTTACATCAAAGGTAACACCTATGGTAAACATTTTAAAGACAAAGGGCGCTCTTGCTCATTAATGACTTGATCTGGAAATAAACTCCCATGGATAAACTCATAGGGACAAATTTGTTTTAGTTCAAGGATAGAGTCGATTTTTTACTAGAGTTTCCCCTCTCGAGATTCACACATCCAAGATTTTATCCTAAATAAAACAAAATATAAAAGAGATACTATTGAAAAGTATGTAATAATATTTTCTTACCTTCTGAGGCTAGTTGCAGGTTGCATGTATCATAGTAACTCTTGCAAGCTAGCCTTGTCCAGTTGAGTCTTTTTGTAGCCCGGATCAAGTAAGATGCTTGCCATAAAATCTTTTAGCACTGTCTTTTGAATATGCTTTGGAGTTGTAAATGAGTTTCTCACAATCTCTATCTGCACTATATCTTTGAAATGGTTGACTAAACTCCATTATATCCCTTTCTGCATTGGATATATGTGCATGCCAATATGTATTACAGCTCTACCAACCTCTCCATCCCCTGGAAGAAAATAGTACATTTTAGCCCATAGATAACACGATATAATGGAGCATTCTTGCAAAACCAATACTTAAATCCAACACTATGGTGTCATGGATGGGAGGATTGATTATAAATCCTTTAAAAAAAATGGAATTTTTACTGCACTCTTGATTGCATGCTTCATTCACACAATCAAAATACCCACCACAATGAACCATGGACACTATGCCTTCAAAATGCTAGAAATATATGGTTTTGATCTTACACCAGTTGTGAATGTCCTATTTGGTCTCCATCCTTTTTCATTTTGACTTAACAAGAGGTGGTATTTCAAAGAAGATGTTTGCCATTGTATATAGATTGGAGCTCATTAATGGGCCTATGCAAAGACGAGCGCACGTTGATAGAGAAGTGGGAGAACTGGAAAGCATTACAAACAGCTTTGAATATTGGTAAAGTCGGTCTTGGCTAGTACTAAGCTGGCATCTCCACTAGAATTAGAAGAAGAAGAAATGATGACGATTGACTCTTGCTTCACATTCACTTTGGCATGATCACAGGCTCGTACTTTGATTGGAGATCATAAAACTCAAATCTCCTTGAATTTGGAATATTGCAAATCCCAATGCTGTCCACTTTCACCCATACCCGAAAGAAGAAACTCTGATCATTCAACTACACTAGTATTGTTGCAAATCATAGCCTTCAATGAAACAAAACCCAAGAAAGATCAAAATGTTGGTAAAGAAAATTTTCTAAAACAAAACTTTGTGAGAAAGAAAACAATGGGTGATATTGGTAATGCATAAGAAAGCTCTCTATTTTGTTACCTTTAGGTTTTGGAAATCTAAACTTTTATGATAAAGTCTATTAGAAGTATAAAAAAGCTATGTTGTTATACAATACTAAATGTCCATATTATCTTCCAATCTTTTTACTAGATTCAAAAATATGCTCAAAGTTAGAGTTAGAACAAAAAGAAATATCATCTCAAACATGTGCCATTACTAATATGCCATTATATGAAACATAAGGGTGATTTTATTCTAGGATCTACCATTAATTAACATTGTTATAATAAGGTCTATATGAAGTATAGAGGACTATGTTGTACAATATTTAAAGTCAATATACATTGAATTCAAAACATGCTCAAAGTTATTATATAGACTAACTTTTGGTACAACAGAAAGAAATATCACCTCAAGCATGTGCCATAATGTGAAAGATAGGAATTATTTTATTCTATGATCTACCATCGATCAACTATTGCCAAAAAAATTAAATATTATACATAGTTTTAGTACTTCAGTAAAGCCAGAAGGCATCACATTTTTCTGAACTTATTTAAATATATTCTATCTATGTACTACCATCTATACCTATAGTAAATTATCTATCATATTGCTTTGAAAATAACACCTTACAATTATGAAATTCTTATATTTTATGACAAGATTTTATAATGTGCAAGAAAACACATAATGCTCATTTATAATTTCATACTGCGATCAATTCCACACATGTGGTTGTCACATTATTTCCATATTATGGCACAGTGATATTATAGCACACCTAGGTTATAACTCAAGGACTTTGTCACGTGATCAAATCTAGGACAGAGTAGAAATTGTAGATTGCTAGCGAATAATTGCAACATAATGGACATATAAAAATTACTACAACCACAATGAATGACTATGATAAGAGTGACTCTGTGGAATCTATCAACATCAAAAACAATGCCACTAAGAGTAAGGCTTATTTTTTCTCCTCCTCCCCCTCATAGTGCCACCTCAATCTACATCTTTCAACATCGCTCGATGCCACTATGCCACCACCTCCACTTGCCATGCAAACTGGGCTGCACACTACTATTGCACATGTGCTAAGTTGAGCACCGCGCAGGTCAGGCCACCCCCTATGCTGCACCCTGCAGGCCAAGCCCACACACCTCATCTGCAACCAAGCCCCATAGTACGCTGGCATACTATGGGCATCAGCAGGCGGAGCATTGTCATTGCCCACGGTGCACCAGCTTGACCAGGATAGTGTGCAGTGCGGCACACATGGGCTGTGGGGCCATGCCACGTGGGGTGTACAGGTTGCGGCGGTGCCAATGTTGGCAGATATGGGCCACAATGTTGTGCCACGTGGGGCATACGGGCCAATATGGCATGCCACACCGCACAACACCGTGGCTTCCATGCCTTGCCAGCACAATGCTGTAGCCTATGGTATGCCAATGAACCGTGCTTGGCCAGGATAATGTGCTTCATGGGACATGTGGCCCATGGCATCTTGTAGGGCAAGGCACAACAGCTGCAGAATCATGCCACTTGGCATGCCATCTGCCATATGCAGCATGCCACAACCCAGGCGGCCCAGGCAGCTAGGCCTGATATGCTGGTGAACCAGCCTGTACAAGACGGGTGGCCCAGGTGCTTGGCTGGGCCTGGTACACCAATGAACTGGCCCACTGCGCCTGCCTCAGCCCATGCAGGATAGGTGGCCTAGGTGCTCAATTGAGCCTAGTACGCTAGTGAACTGGCTTGAGAACCGCACCTGCCTCAACCTATGCAGGATAGGCCGTTCGACTCAATGCCGCAGTGGCATTGAGTTGAACTGGCCTATGCATGTTGAGTCAACTGGGGCGGCCCACCAGAGTGGTATACCGGGGATTAC
>NW_003314423.1:15157-30755 GCF_000143415.4 Selaginella moellendorffii | reverse complement strand
CCCCCCCTCAATGCCACTACTCTTAACATATTTGCAAAATATGGCAAAAACTAACTACATTATAAAGTAGTGCCTATGTATGCTTCAAGAGGGTGTTGGGCTTGAATTGGGGGCTAGATTTGATAATGGTGTTATTGGAGGTGTAACTAAAGCTGAAAGAGAAGTGGAGTTACTTGAATATATTATGGACAAGCACTTCCAAGAGAAAGCCATTCACATGATTCTCGAGTCTCTCATATGGGAAGGCTTAAGAGACATGATCTAAAAAATTACACTATGTCAATTCACTCAGATAAGCATTGTTTAGTTTGCTTCACCTCACTTCATCAACATGGACATCTATAATCTTTACAAATTGAACGGCTTTGGGACAAATATAAGTATATTCCTTGTTTTGGTGTTCAAGCCAAGAACAACAAATACCCTCTCAGTGTCACTGGAAATTGAGAGGGTTTGGGATGACATATGGAAAATGAAGACCCACAAATTTGACAACATGCTTTTGAACTGTCTCAAGACTCAACAATTTGTGGGGAAAATGTTTTACATTATCGACGGGAATCATCACTAGTGTGTGTAGATGAAGTGCATTAATGCATGCTTTTGACACAATCCTATCTATCACATCAATGTTTTAGTTGGACATGTATATGTGAGAGGATCTCTAGATATGGTAAGGCTTGTGATAGTTTATCACAAAATTAATGCGTAAAAACCTCTATCAAATTTATGTTTTGCAGGTTGGGACAATTTGCAGTGCAGAAGTAAAGCCTAGTGCATGATATCAAGTAGATCCAGTTTCTTGCCAATCTCAACAAGGATGCATTCTACAGCCACTATGGTGACGATTTAGCATCACTTATTTGGCATTAACGAGGTTGTTAAGATGCCAATAAATGGTATAAGAATCTAGTAGCTTTTATGATAGCTGTATGGAGTAAGATATGTTCTTCTTAGTATACTTCTTATCACTGAATGTTTGTGTTGTCTTCAGCCGTTGGTGAAGGTTAGTCAAGACGTATGTGCACAATCACATCAAGCTGAAAATAATCAAGAACTTTTAGAGCATTTACCTGCAATTGACATCATAAAGAAAAGAAAGGTAAAAACAATTACTCAACGTGGCCGACCCTTGATGCCCAAAGGAGTGGTTTGATATTAAAATAGAGATTGCTTATCATGAAAGTAAGTATTATGTGCATTTACTTGAAGGTTACTCACAAAAGTTGTTTTCTAGTGGGAAAAACTCCAAATAAGATTATTTACAACATCTCAAAGTCAAAAGTTACATATGAGGAGCAGATACATATTTTGAATGACCTCAATAACAGACTCAGGGAAGGAGAAAAAAGTTTGGATAATATGATGGAAACTGTGATGAGGAGGACCATCTACATTTCACAAACTATATATGAAAGGGAGATGTTTCTGGTGCCTTTCATAGGGGATGATCCTAAATAACTTTTATTCAAGGACTTCATCACCATTGAGCTTACAAAACTCAAAGATGATTGATTGCCAAAGAAGGCCACCAGCATGACTCCATTTGATAAACATCTTGGCCAACTTTACTTCATATGGCAAGTAGCTTTTAAGTAATATACAATTTCTCAACTATACTTAATTTTTTTATATTCTATTGTAGGTATTTCTGATATAAAGGCATTCCTCTTGAAACACCGATATGCAATCAACTCCTGAAGCATGGCATAAGAGATGGAGGCATATACATGACAACAATGAAGTTTCCAACAGCGATAAAGCAAACTTGACCTTGGGAATTGCAAATTTGTCCTTGGGAGTTGGAGAGTTTTTATCAAAAGATCTATAGGCAACTACTCAAGAGCACAAACTTCGTGCTCTTTGATATGCTAAATGGTTTTCCAAATGTTAATGGTGATGTTCCAAGCTGAAACATCCTGACTAAACACCACTTAAAGGATGCATTCCTTCTAGCAGTAGTTCTCCTTTATACAACTGATCAAATTACCTTCATTCTCCCAAATGACCCCAATTGGATATCTTACCTCATGAGGTATGCAACTCAAGTCAACTTCAAGAAGTTCTCTTTCGGGTGCATCATGGATAGTGTTAGGGTCGAGACCAAAGGCATCTTAGGCATGCCAAAGAAGGTAAGAAATTATCTTGTGTTTTGGGTTGTCTTTAAAGTTTTATTATTCAAGTTATGATATAGACTTACCATGTGTTCTATAGAAGAGAAAATAAAGGTTTTCGTGATAGCAAGTGTGTTGCATAGGTTTTGCCAAAGTATAATAACTCTACTGACATCATACTAAATTTTATAGACAATAACATCCACAACACATTGTTTGTGTATTGGTTCTAATCTCCATTGGCAATGTATATCCTACTTGAACTTTATTGCCCAACTAAGGGTGTTGTCATTGATTGCACAACAAGTAGTGATTTAATGGTTGAGGCAACACATGACTCTAGCAGATTAGTGTTTGCAATTGAAGAATATAAGTTCTTCAAATGCCATTTTAGAGATTTTCATCCTTCTCTATTAGTTGTTTCTAAAAGGTAATTTATGATGTTTTAAAAATTTATATATAATATATATTTAGTTTTCTAGAAGTCTTCCTAGGTATGCATGGCACAACATATGCAATATGAATCTTCCCCTGAATTGAGGAGTCATATAAAAAATCTTTTATTAATAATACAGTAAAAGACAGTTGAATGCATCCACTTGCAATGAGAAAAGCATGTCACATATCAATGTGATAATGATAGTGATAATGTCAAAAATAGTGATAGTGAAAGTGTCAATGTTAGAGATAGTTACAATGTCAATTTGTCAAATTTCATAATTACTAGTATTATGAGTTTATTACCTACAGGTAATACCATTTTTTTATAAAAAAAATGGCAAGGGGGGGATGGATAATATCATAATATAAGAATTATTAGTAGCTAGAACTTTAGTAGGGTGGCCTAAAAAATTCTATATTCAACACTTGTGAATGTAGTATTTACTAATGGAATATTGTTCCTCACCATAAAATAATAATAATTTTATATTCTTAACTCTTTCTTGATTTTCCTATACATTTATTTATACACACCTTTTATACTAGTTCTTGGGCAATTGTGACAATGCTCTTTAAAATTTTTAGACCTATGTAGCCTTCTATCTTATCCAAATAGGGGTTACAAAAAGAAGAGCCTTATAATAATTGTTATGTGGAGGGAAGGGTGGAATGTTAGTAGAACTTAGAGATAGAGGTAGAGATTTATATAAAATACATGGGGACCAAGTGCAAATAGTAACAACATTCTCTCTAGCCATTCTTACATATTAAATAAATTGAATTTTCAATATTGATAGCATCCCTTGTCGGTATTTAGGGGTTTTTGAAAGTGTAGATTGTCAGTCTCAAAAATAAGACTTTAAATTATAATAGTGTCAAAACCACTTGTATATATAATAATGTCTTTATACATACTAGAATACTATCATTCTAAAAAATATAAGATTCTCCACTTTACTCATAATGACTTTCATATTACGTTAAACGGTGGCCTAAATATCCCATATTCAGCAAACATTGATACAATATTCACTAATAAAATATTGTTTTTCACTATGAAATCATAATAGTTGTGTGTCTTTAATTCTTTTTTTATTTTCTTATATATCCACAAGTGCACACCTTCTAAACCCACTCTTGGGCATTTGCAATAATGCTCAATAAAACTTACCAAACTCATATAACCATCTATCTTGTTCAAATAAAAATAGCATATAGGACACCAAAGATAATACATATTTACATTAATCTCTCCTACCATATATAGAGCAAGATCTTGAAGAAAAAATATTGACATTGCTCTTGGAGCATTGGAGGTAGAAAATAACTATACTAGAGGAAGAACATGCCAAAGAATTTAATAAATATATGAGGCTAATATATGCATTCAATACCTAAAGTATAGATCTGGATAGTGGGATGAGATTGTGGATCCAATTGCATTTGGAGTTGGCTGCTCCATTAGCTTCTTTAAGGCATAGAGTCAAACAACTGTTTAGCCTTTTTCGTGTGGCCATTGATAGCATAAGCAAATATCAAGGCATTTAATGATACAAGGTTGTAACTTTGCACATCCAAATGCCCAGTCTGGGCATACAGGCACAGCATAACATTCCAAGCAACGAGATTCCAGCTGGATATCGCATCGAACAAGGCCTTGGCCTCTCACTGCATATGTAGGCAATGAGCATGAAATCCCAGGAGAAGGAATGCTTGGGCTCGATGGCATTGAAGATGAGCCATGCATGGTTGGATGACATGGTTGAGGAGGTATGTATTCTCAGGGAGGGCAATCGATCGAGCGTGGGCATGGAGTGCCTTGGCTGTCCATAGATGACTGCAAACGAAGCAAAAGCTCGTGCTCATCCATTGCCTGCTCGTCATTCATTGCCTCTTTTGGTGCTGTGAGTGTTGGGACGCTCACAGCGAAGGGATTCATTGCAAAAGAGATCAAGGGATCCAAATGAAAGATCGCAGCGCACTAGCAAGAGGACGCGTCTCGGCCGTATAAACATTCTGTTTTCCGTGAACCTAGATTAGTTTTAACCCTGATAATCAAGTTTGTATAAGCAAAGTCGTTGTAGTATACTGGTGAGTATTTCCGCCTGTCACGCGGACGACCCGGGTTCGATCCCCGGCAACGGCGTAAAATTTTATTCGCTCTTTGCTTGAAGAAAGAATCTATTTCATTCGCTCTTTTACTACATTTTCCGAACTTGCTAGACCATGACTGTAGAGGTTGAAGAGCAACACATACGATGCAGAGTCTTGCGGTTTGATCCTCATGACATGCTGCGCTGCGTGACGCCCACGCACCAAATCAGTGTCGTTTCTTGACGCTGACAAGAGTGTCATCCACGCCACTTGCTCGGGCATGAATGGCATCGAGTGAATGAGCTCCTCGGCATCGCGAAGCCTCCCCGCCCTCGCCAGTGCTGCGATGAGGCAGCAGTAGTGCT
Organism: Selaginella moellendorffii; assembly: GCF_000143415.4. Lineage (NCBI taxonomy): Eukaryota > Viridiplantae > Streptophyta > Lycopodiopsida > Selaginellales > Selaginellaceae > Selaginella > Selaginella moellendorffii. The sequence continues at coordinate 25,741 of NW_003314423.1, read as the reverse complement.
GCAGCGTCGGCTCCACGAAATTGTCCGCCACCATTGCCATGAACCTCTCTCGGACCTCGTCCACGATGCCCGTGTATGCCACCGACGAGAGCAGGCACAGGAACGTCAGCTCGTCCGGCTTGATCCCGTCGAGCAGCATCGATGCGAAGAGTAGCTGCACGGCGCCGTGATGCCCCGCGTGGGCATTCGCTGTTGCGAGCGCGGTCCAGGAGACAGTATCTCTTTCCTGCATTGTGTCGAAGAGGGCTTTCGCCTCCGCCAACCTGCCGTGCTGCGCGTATGAACCGATAAGAATGTTGCAGGCGGAGACAGTGCTTTCGGGCATGCAATCAAGCAGCTCTTTCGCGCGTCCAATATCCCCGTTTTGGGCATTTGCTGCAACGATTGCAGCCCACGAGACGAGATTTGCCTGTGGAATTCGCTCGAAAACCTCTGTAGCAAACTGCAATTGGCCCTCCTGCGAGAACACGGATAGCAAAGCCGTCCACACAATGACATCCCTTCGTGGCATATGAGTGAAGATATCCTTAGCTTTCTCGAAATGCCCTCTTTGGGCAAATGCTTGAATCATCGACGTCCACGATGAGACCCCGTGCTGGGACATCCGATCGTACAGATCCTTGGCGCACTCCACGGATCGATCGGCCACAAACCCCTGAAGCAGCGTGTCCCAGGAGATCCGGCACCGGCGGTCCATCTGATCGAAGAGCTCCTTGGCTTGATCCAGGCGCGCGTTGACGACATTGGCCTGGATCATCGCGTTCCAAGCCGCTCCATCCCTCTCGCGCATCGAGGCAAACACCTCATCCGCCTCGATCACGCGCCCCTGCGCCGCCAGCGCGTCCAGCATCGCCGTGCAGCACACCGCGTCCCTGTGCGGGATCCGGTCGAAGAGGTTCTTGACGCCGTCGACGATCCCGTTCTCCGCGAACGCGACCATCATCGCGGTCCAGGAGAGGAGATCGCGCTGTGGGCTGCCGTGGAAGATTGAGCACGCCTCCGGAACACATCCACTCCGGCAGTAGCCCTCGGCCATGGTGTTCCAGGACGTGGTGTTTCGATCGCCCATCATGTCAAACACCACTCTCGCTCGATCCATCTGGCTGTGCTGCGCGTACGCCGCGATCATCCCGTTCCAGGACACGAGATCTCTCCTGGGCGATCGATCAAACGCCGCCTTGGCGCGCTCCAGGTCCCCGGATTGGGCGTGCGCCGTCATCACCGTGTTCCACGAGATGGAATCCGTGTGGGGCATCCGATCGAACACCTGGTCCATGAGCTCCAGATCGTTGATTGCGAGCGCGGCGATCAATCCATTCCAGGAGACGACGTTGCGCTGCGGCATTCCATCGAAGAGCTGCCAAACGCGCAGTGGATGCCCGTGCTGGGCATAAGTGCCCATCATCGTATTCCAGGAGATAACGTTCTGCTCGGCCATGGAGTCGAAAAGCCTCCGCGACTCGGCTACTTCACCGGCCTCGCCATAGCCAGAGATCATCGCGTTCCAGGTGACGATGTTCCTCTCAGGCATTCGATCAAACGCTTCTCTTGCAAAATATAGCAAATGCCCAATAGAGGCATTTGCTGAAATAAGTGTCGTCCAAGTGACTACATTGCGTCTTGACATACGATCAAACATAACTTTTGCGTCACCCAAAAAGCCACAGTGTACGCAAGCACCCATCGCTGCCGTAGATGACACCACATCCCACTCGGGCATCTTGTCAAAAAGAAGTTTTGCCAGCACTGGATGCCCCTGTGTGGCATATGCTTGAAGCAGGCAAGTCCAGGATACTGGATCTCGCCGTGGCAAATTCTCAAAAATAGACCTTGCTTCTTCTATGTGACCAAGCTCTGTATAGACACGGATCATCACAGTGGCTGCGATTTGGGTCTTTTCGGGCATGGCGTGGAAGAGGCGCATGGCCTCGAAGAAATCCCCATTCGCGGCACACGCCGAGATGACGATATTCCAGGAGAAGAGATTGGGCGAGGGCAGGGAGTGAAAAACCGCTCGCGCATCGCCCAGGCTACCACATTTGCCATACATCTCGACGATGAGATTAGCGAGAAAGGTGTTGGTGGCGAGATGGGAGTGGAGGATCTGGACGTGGACGCACTTGCCCTGGACGAGATCGCGAGAGACGGTGTAGGATTTGATGAGCCGGGCATAGGCGGCCGCGTTCATCGATCACAAGTAGCCATGAAAACCTTGGAACTTCACTAGAACAACAGTTCTAGAGCAAGGAGTTTGTGTCACTCGCTATTTAAGCCAATGTGACTTCTCATCAACTCTTTTTGGATGCTTTTTTAATATATTTAGAGGCCGTCAACCGTCAGACCTTGCATCACGACAAACACCTTTGGAATCTTCAAAGTCCTTGTTGTACAATGAGATGCTCCACATACAGCAAAGAGCAAAATAGCTCAGCCATCACTTTTCTCTTTTCTCTTTTACGGACGAAAGTCGTGGCGGTCATTCACAAAAGCTGGCACTTTACTTCAGGGACTGACTCATTAGACTCCAGTAAAACTGTTAGGGATGATGAAGTATTGAAAGTCATGGAGGAGACCCGAGAATGTCACTGGCTCGGTCCTCCAAGCGCTCCAAAGGTCAGGCGGACGATCTTACTGGCTACTACGCCGAGCTCATCAAATCGTGTGGGGCGGCACGGGACCTGGCCGTGGGGCGCAAGATCCACAGGCTCATCCAATCCAGCAGCCAATCCTGCAGCACATTTCTCGCCAATCGTCTGGTGGAAATGTATGGGAGATGCGGCGCGCCTGGCGATGCTCTCGCGGTTTTCAACGCCCTCCGCGGCAGCACGAGCCAGTTCTCGTGGAACTTCCTGCTTGCGGCATTTGCCCGAAACGGGCATTTGCTGCAGGCCAAACAGATATTTGACAAAATGCCCGAACAAAATCTCGTGGCTTACACGACGCTCCTCAGCGCTTGCTCTCAATCTGGTCATTTCCACGACGTGAGAAGCCTCTTCGATTCTATGCCTTACGCGGATGCAATTGCGCAGAACATCATGATCCATGCATTTGCCGCAAGCAGAGATCTGATCAAGGCGCTCGCGTTGTTTCAATCCATGGATCAGAGAAACGTTTACTCGTGGACCTCGATCTTAGTTGGGTTCTCTAACAACGGAAAACTTGAAGATACGAGTAAATTATTCTCCAAGATGCCCCAGAGAAGCGTGGTGTCCTGGACAGCCATGCTAACGGCATATGCCCGGTCTGGGCATCTTTTCCAAGCGCGTCGATTGTTTGATTCCATGCCGGCGAGAAACGAGGTGACATGGAACGTCCTGATCGGAGCATTTGCATCCTCCGGAGACCTGGATTTTGCCCACCAGTGCTTTGACGCGATGCCGGAGAGGAACGTTTTCTCTTGGGGCGCTCTCTTCGATGGTTACTCACGAAGCGGGCAATTTGGGCGAGCGAGAGAGCTCTTTGATCTCTTGCCGTTCAAGGATGTCGTCGCCTGGGGGATGATGCTGTCGGCGTGCGTCCAAAACTCGAGGATCGAGGACGCCGGATCCGTGTTTCACCTCATGCCTCACTCGAATTCCGTCACCTGGTCCACGATGCTCTCCGGTCTCGTGAAGTTGAGCGAGATGGGCGACGCGGTGAGGCTGTTTTGGGCGATCCCCGATCGCGACATTGTTGTGTGGACGATGCTGGTGTCGGGATTTAGCGCGAGGCGGGATTTGGATGCCGGGAGGAAGCTCTTCGAGATGATGCCCCAACATGACGTCGTCTCGTTCAATGTGATGATGGAAGCGTACGCGATCCGTGGTGAGTTTTCCGAGACTAGACAGCTCTTTGATCGCTTGCTTGAGGCAGATACAATATCTTGGGGTTTCATAATCGCAGCATATGCCCAAGCCGGGCATTTTGAGGAATCTAAGATGCTTTTTGATTCCATGAGCGGGAGAGGCGTGGTTGTGTGGACGACGCTGGCGGCGTCGTATGGCCAGCACAGAAACATGGAGATTTCGTTCGAAATGTTCCAAAAGATGGCGCAGTGGAACATTGTGTCTTTGAACGCGATGATCTCTCTGTATGTTCAAAACGGGTATATGGACGAAGCTCGGGCATTGTTTGATGGATTGCCAGAGAAGGATCTGGTTTCGTGGAACGCCATCGTTGCCGGATATGCCCAAAACGGGCAGCTCCACGAAGCGAAGGAGCTGTTCTTGCAAATGCCGTGCAAGAGCGTGATGTCTTGGAACGCAATCGTCGCTGGGAATGCGCAGAACGGCGCTTCCCCGGAGGCGCTGGAGCTCTTCTCGCTGATGGAACTCGAGGGTGATAGGCCGGACGAGGTGACCATCTTGGCAGTAATTTTTGCTTGCAGCCATGCCGGGAGGCTGGACGAGGCTTGGCACCATTTTGCGTCTCTCGGCGAGCGCGGCCTCCCAAGACTACGCAGCCACTACGGGTGTGTGATCGATTCTCTGTGTCGGGTAGGGCGGCTGGAGGAGGCCGGGGAGCTGCTCCGCCGGATGCCCGAGCAAAGCCACACTGCTCCATGGACAAGCTTTCTCGGCGCTTGCTCGATGCAAGGGGAGATCAAACTCGGCCAGGCCGCTGCGAGGAGAGTTTTCACCATCGATGCGGGGCTCACGTCTTCTTACGTGTTGCTTTCAAACACCTGGGCTTTTGATCTCCACAAAAGCTTTGCAAACAATGAGAGCGCTTGGGACGATCACTTTGATGTCGCAAACTAGAACCATAGAGATTAAAGTCTAGACACAAAGCTCTTGTCACAAGAATGTGATGCAAAAGTTTGCGAGCTTGATAAGAAAGTGTATAGATATCAATCAAGGTTGGCAGATTTACAATGCCATTGTCCACAGCAAGAACACTTACTTGCACAATCTCCTCATCCAGATGTTTGTGAGGTGTGGTGATTTAGAAGCTGGAGAGTTCATCTTCCACGGACGAAACAATCGAAACGTTTTCTCCTGGAACTTGCTGATTGCTGCATATGCCCAGTCTGGGCGTCCACAAGAAGCTCGGACTACCTTCGAGAAGATGCCCGAGACCGACTCGGTCTCGTGGGCGTCGGTGGTTCAGTGCTGCGCCCAACACGGTCTCATAGACGATGCCACTGCCATTCTAGAAAGAATTCCGGAGAGCAATCCCATTGCAGTCACAAGCTTGATCCAAGCCTATGTGAAGCACGGCCGGTTCCTTTGCGCGAGGAGATTGTTCTATGCCGGAATGTCTGGAAGGGATGTAGTCGCGTGGACGGCCATGATTTCATCGTACGCAGGAGATGGCGCTTGGGACGTTCTGGAGAAAATGCCCGCATGGAATGTGGTGGCGTGGACGGCTGTGGTGACTGCGTATGCCCAATCTGGGCATATAGTCGGCGCCAAAAGGGTGTTTGATTTGATGCCAGAAAAGAGCGACGTGTCATGGTGTTCGATGATCGCTGCGTGCTCGCAGTGCTCTGAAATTGATCTTGCAAAGGCTCTGTGCCGGATGATTCCCAAGAACAATATCTGCTCCTCAACTGCGCTTCTTGCCACCTTTGCCGCTGGCGGAGATGTGGTTCATGGGAAGAAAGTCTTCGATGAGATGCCGCAAAGGAACATCGTCTCCTGGAACGCAATTCTTCATGTCTACATAGAAAACGGGATGTTGTCCTCGGCCACAGCAGTTCTTGAGAGAATGCCTGCGAAAGATACGATCTCGTGGACGTCGCTGATTACGGCTCATGCCCAGAGAGGGCAAATCCAGAAAGCGCAAGAGATCTTTCAATCGATGTGCTGCAGAAACGCTGTGTCATGGAACGCAATCGGCGCGGCATACTCCGACAACAACTGTCCACTTCTTGCGAGATCTGTGCTTGATCGAATGCCGCAGAGCAGTCTTTCGTGCTGGAACTCTGTTCTTGCAGCGTATGCCCGCTCGGGGGATCCGGCGGCTGCCGAGTCTCTTTTCCAGTCCATTCCGGAGCGGAATTCCATCTCATGGACGGCCGCGATCGCCGCTTACGCGAACGCGGGGCTGCCCGCCGCGAGCTTCCACCGCGCACGCGTGATGGAGCTCGAGGGTGGCGCAATTGCCGACGACCTCACCTTCACCGCAATTCTCGGCGCTTGCATCCACCACGGATCCCTGCGCGAGGCGCGATTCTTCTTCCAATCCATGATCTCGGACCACCAGATCGCCGCCACGATCGAGCACTACAACTGCGTGATCGCGGCGCTGGGCAAGGCCGGCCACACGGACCGCGCGCTCGAGCTCATGGGCGCAATGCCCTTCGTGCCCGATTCCACCACCGCCAAGACGCTACTGGCGGCGTGTGGAATCCACGGCGAGCTCCAGCTGGGCTCCCGTGCCGCCGCCATCGCCGCCGCCGCCACTGGATCCTGGAATGCTGGAGATTCCCCGGCATCCCATATCCTGGTCTCCAACATGCTCTGTCTCGATGCCGGGGAACACGGGTGAAAGCCAATCCTCACAGATCTAGGGATTCTCGGACACTATCACACGCCTCCTTGATCCTCGGGGCGGCGCTCGGGCGGAAGAGGAGGACGATGCTCGATTGGAGGCGGCGGCGGCGGCGTTGGGGAAGAGGAGGCGCCGCCGCGAGAGGCCCAGGCATTTAGGTCCGCCAGCGCTACGAACAAGCTGGCGCGGCAGATCGGGCACGAGGCGTGGGTCATGAGCCACAGATCGATGCAGCTACAGTGGAATGCGTGCGCGCACTTGGGCAGGATCTTGATCTTGGTCCCCGCCGGGTTCTTGGAGAAGTCCGTGAGGCAGACCGCGCAAGCCTCCGCCTCCGCGGCGGCGGCGCCACCGCTGGGATCGCCCCTGGCGCGGAACTCCGCCAGCTCCGCGTAGCTCACCGTCGGGATGGCCGTGGCGATCTTGCTGCCCAGGCGCTGCGCCAGGCTCTTGGTGACCCGGGCCTGGAGCTCCTCGAGCGAGTCCGGCTGTGGCGGAGGGGCGCCGGAGGCGGCGGCGGTGGCGTCGGTGGCGTCGGGGCACTTCTTGCGGAAGACCCACTTGCAAGTGTAATAGATGATGGCGGTGGTGAGCACGAATCCCGCCACCACCGCGATCATCACCTTGGGGATCCGGGAGCCGGATGGGAGGCTGTACGAGGAGATGTGGAGCGGGCTCCGCGAGTCCTCCGGTGGAGGTGAAGTGCTGAGGATCTTGCGAGCCATGCCAAGAACTTTGTGGATGTAGCGAGCTCTTGGGGAAGCTTATCTCCTAGGAAGCGCGGAGGATCTTGCGAGCCATGCGAAGAGCTTTGTGGGCGTGAAACTTATCTAGTTCTAGACATTGATCCACCCGTCGGTGAGCTCCTCTCAACTTGACCTCGTTTGCTTCTTCCCCAGGAACACAAAAGCTTTAAAAGTCGAAGGGTCATTTCAGCTTTCGCTTTCCTCCCGGATTGCAAGATCAACACGCAGCTTGTTCTTTTTTTGTTTTTTTTCCGTCTTCCAAATCTTCACGCCTAGATTTTCTTTAAAAATCTCTCTTTTTCTTTTTTTCGGGCGGGCGAGCCGCGAGTAACTCTGCGCTCATCGCCGAGTGCACATTTTTGTCAATAAAGTGCGGACATCTCTGCATTATTGGAACAAAAGCGAGGCATGAAGTCAAGGATTTTATCCTCAAGGAAAACCAAAGAAAAGAGAGCAAAAATGAAAAAAAAAGAAAAAAAAAACCGGGGAGGAAAGAGAAACTCTGGGAGATTTGGAAGTTGGCGGTGACCATTCGGATTTGTGGTGGGCCGATTCGAGCTGGCTCGCCGGTACAGTGGAAATATACGCTGATGCGAGCGAGATCAAGCCCAAGAATGTTGACAAGGAGCACGGAAGAAAAAGACCAAAAAAAAAAAAGAGATTTTGCGTGTGCGCGGCCACCAATTCACGATTCGCTGGAGTCCAAACCACCAAACAAAACCAACCAGTAGCACTACTGTGCTCCCGATGTTGTGAATTCCTCGTCATCTTGTGTGTAGGATCATATCCTGTGTGTTTTTTTCTTTGTTTCGAAAGAGTCGCACTGACACAACTGAGAGTCTTCGATCGAGGCTGGAAGGAAAGACCAGCGGCTTTGATTATATTCTCGCGATCAAATCGAATAGAATATGGCTCTAGTGGATGAGGAGGCAAATTGTCAACAGAGCGAGTAAAATAAAAGAAGAGAAAACAGTGGTGTCGAACACTCTCAAAGTACGTTTTGACATTCGAAAACAGAAAATGATCTGTGAAGAGCTTTCGCTTTCGATAGCTTGAATCGTGGCTTTGTAAGGTTTTGCGAAAGACCATCTGGATCACCGCGAGTAAACAACAATGTCGTGGAGTTCGCGCTTTGTATGATTATTGAAAGCTCTTGTTGGAGGTGAATGTGGCGACGAAGAAAGCGTCGAATCGTTGTTCCTAAACTTTGGGGGTGTGATAAAATCGTGAGTTAGTTTGCTGCTCGGCCACACTCGGCATAAGAGGTCACAACACCACCCTCTAGCTCCTCGCAAAACATGGCAAGCTTCTTTCTTTTCGCGAGGAGCTAGAAAGTTAGCTCTCGGTTTGCGAAAGATCATCTGGCTCGCCGCAAATGTCGTGGAGTTTGCGTTTGTAGGATTGAAAGCTCTTGTTGGAAGTGAGATTCGCGACGAAGGAAGCATCAAAACGTTGCCTCAAACTTAGAGCATGCTTCCAGTGATCAAAGCGTGAGTTTCTTTGCTGTTCCGTGAAACTAGCTATTTTCTCTTCACTTCTCCGGAAAACGAGGAAGATGTAAGTTCTACCGAAAAACGAGGAGACCGTTGAACCAACAGAAGAAAACTTTCTCCATAATAGTGACTTTGATTATAGATTATAACAGAGATTCGAGATGATCTTACACCTTCCCGCAATGATCTTACACAACAGAGACAAGTCACTTCCCCTTCTCGCTAGAGGCTTTACATCTCCTCTCTCTCTCTCCCTCTCTCAGCCACTTGAGCTTTTGCCGTGGCCACAACACTGTGCTCTCAGTAAAATAAGTGTTTTTTCTGTTTTACTCATCCCACTGCTGCTGCCAAGGCTTCTTGCCATTACTTCTTTCGCCGCTTTGGATCCACCTGCAGGTAAATCAATCACTTCAAATAGAAAAAGGTAGTTTTTTTTTTCCACTCTCGTGTAGCTTAGTACCTTAAGTTCTTGCGGAGGCGAAACTTTCTGCGGGAGCTTCGGCTTAGAGGACGACACCTTGTGACCCGTGGGCTTGGACTTGTCTTGTGCTTGCGGAGAGCAATCCGGGCAGTAGTAGCTCTCCATCTTCTTCACTTGATCCACTGGGAGTCCGATGCAAGATGGATGAAACCTGCCATTTTTTTCATCGGAGGCTGCCAAGGCTTTTGGATTTGAGAGAAACTGATTCTTACCAGTCTTTGCACTCCTCACACTGCACCATAAGATCATCCGGGTTGTAAGGCATCTCGCACTTGCAGTACCTGTTTCCGCAAACCCAAAAAAAGAGAGCATAAGATAGAGAATCCAAAGTGAGAGCTTTGTCAATCTTACACTGCGACTCGATCCGGAGTGAAGCCTCCCGTGGCCGCCTTGTACTCGAACCGGCAAAAGTAGTCCTCGGATGCCACACTCTCCAGCTTGGTGTAGTTCTTGAAAGTATGAACAATGCACTTGCCTTCGATGGTATCGGCACTCTGGACGTCGTAGTGGTCCGACAAAAAGAGCTCCTTGAATCCATGGAACTGTCTCCGGCCGCCCATGGATTCCTCGGGCCGGTAGTACCACCTCACCCGGACCTTGGCATTGTTCTTGGTGTCCGCCTCGATCTGCTCTACGCGAGCAACGTATGGCGGCTTCTCGGGATCTTGAGCACGCATCAACACTGCGTCTCCAACTGCAAGCAAAAGAAAGCAAACCAAAGAATCCATTTCTTGGATCAATGCCTTTCCTCTCGAAGAATGCTGCCTCTCCTCTCTACATGCACTGAGGAAAGCACGTACCTTTGATGGTCTTGTTGGTCCCCTTGATAGTGTACGAGTCGAGCACTTTCTTCACTCCTTTGTTAACCATGCTGTAGCTACGCTATCGACGATGAATCTCTTCTCCTGCCAGCGCCTGGAAGCCCGGGTGAGCGTTGTCATGCAAAAGAATCGCCCTCCTGGGAAGAAAACTTGGAGCCCGCCAGAGAGCTCGCTGATCGAGGCGCGCCCACACACACACAATCCCTAGCTAGCAGCTCAATCCCTAGCATTGGCCGGGCGCGGCCGGCGCCGACGCAGCACCTCGGACCGCCTCTCCCCCGCCATCGCCCAAAACCCTAGAATCTACTGGAAGGAGCGAGGCTACAGGCGATATTCTCCCCTACGTGATCAAGCCGCCAGATCGGCCATCGCCAGCGCGCCCGGCGCGAGATGGCGTGGCGAACGCGACGTCCATGAAGCGCAATGCGCACGGCGATCCGCCATAGCCGCGGGTGGTGGCGAAAAACAATGAAAAAACAATGCGATTGTGCCAATGGAAGACGCTGCAGCGCCCATCGTGGCCGTCGGTCCGGCGCCCCGGCTCTCACATCCACGGCCGTTGGATGCGG
>NW_003314423.1:12010-15026 GCF_000143415.4 Selaginella moellendorffii | reverse complement strand
GCTCTTCATCCCGGCGGCCTACATCGACACGGAGGATTTCTCGCCCGAGTGGTGGTGCCTGGTAGAGAATTGCCCCGCGTTTAGAGATTACTGGCTCAGGGAGAGGTACCAGGGAATGGAGGAGGAGCTGAGCCCCGAGGATCTAGAGGCGCTGGAGATGGAGCTTATGGAAGAGGAAGAAGAGATGGAATTCCTGGCCGAGGACGACAGCGCGGCTGCCTACAACAACAGTGGTGAGTCAAATCTTTTAAGCTTTACCCCCTTTGATTGTCCTTTTCACAGAGAACAAAGAGCAAGATCAGCACAACACCAGTCTGGCGAAAGATCTCAGCGCCCTCGATCTCAACTCGGATAAAAACGATTCTCCAAGCTTGCTGGAAGTCCCTTGATGCTGCTAGGAAGAACTAGGAACAGTAAGTAATTTTGTACATCGACAAAAGAGAGAGCCCTCAAGGTATGAAGTGCCTAAGGTGTTGTGATACATATTTTTCTCTACACTTGTAATGAAAACCAAAAAAGAGGCAGGATTTGTAAAGTACCTCGATGGAGTTCATTGCTGGTCATTGTGGTTCTCCCCAGGATCTTGACAGTGGCAATTGTGTCAAGCCTTTGGGATCCAGAAGCCTGTAGAGCGATTCCGTGAGAGGAAGATCTTCTTCTCCTCTCCATCGCTCGAAGTGATCTTCTCGTTTATGGGACGTGGCTAGCAGGAGTTTCTCAGTTTGCCATCTTCCCCATGTCACGCAGTAGAGGCCGAGAATAATTAGTCCACCTCCAAAGACACTGGAGAAGACAAATATCAACACAAACAGCTTGAAAAAATCGGTTTTTTAGCTGACCTCCCGAGGTAAATAGGACTGCCGAGAAGAAAGTGTGCAAGAATTGCCGTAGCAAATGGTTGCAGAGGCATATAGAGTGCGACCAGCGACGGCCCAAGCAGCTTGTTGGTCCAAGTGAGTAACCAGTAATTTAGTGCAGATGCGACCACGCCCTGTGAGAAACCAAGTCTTCCATCAGCTGGAAAGGAACGCAAAATGTTGGAACTTACAGCATATATCACAGAAAAGACCTCCGAGCTGTTTAGTGACCAGTTTGACGGTTCTCTTGTGGTGAACAAGGCCGCGAGAGCCATCATCCCCGCTCCAAAGAAGTAGGAGTACGCTGTGACTGACAAGGCGGCCGGATACCTTGCCAGTAGTAGCGACTACAAAACAGAAGTTTGCCATGAGATCTCGGAAGTGAGATGTCGTTTCTTACCTGGAAGACCATGTAGATCGACATGCACAAGCAGTTTCCAATGAGGCAAATGATACCAATGTGCCACAAGTCGATTCCAATCTCCACGAGAATTGTCGTGAACCATCCAAGCGGTTCCGGCGAAGGCTTTCCTCCCATTGCAGTCTGGAAGTCTATCCCTTGTAAGCCAGGAACAACCTGTGGTCCTTTATACCCGGACATCAAGAGCGCTCCCAGCACGCTTAGAAGCACACCACCAACTTTAGCTCGGCCATCGTATCTGTGGATCTTCACAGTCTCGGAGCTGCTCAAAGAAAAACGAAAGATCACTGCGTTAGTAACAAGCTAGAGCAACGAAGAAAAACCAACGAGAATGGAAAACGAGGGAGTAAGAACGGACCAACCGACCCCATGAAGAGCGAGAGCAAAAACGTGAAAACTGGCGTCGCCGGCTGGAGTGCCGCAGCATAAGCTGGAGACGTGAGCTTCAATCCAACCATGAACAGTAGCTGGTTCGCAAAGATCCTGCGAGGTACAGCCATCCAGCAACAAAAGTTTCGATCGATCGCTCGCTCGCGGGCGAGTCTTTTAGATTTCAGCAGTTTCACTCACCCTGTGAGCCCAAGGAAAAAAAAGGAAAATGCGAGCTTCCGAGTGAGTGGAGGCCGGATCTCACTGTACGAAAGATCATCACTTAAAGAATGTATATGATGGACCAAAGGAGAGAACCTGTCCTTGACGAAAGCAATGGGGGCGAGAATTGCGATGGCGACCGCGTCCCGCAGCATACAAAACACGATCTGATTCATCCCCACACTGAGCGCGAGCTTGGCGATGACGTGATAGGCGCCATAGTTGAGCTGGACGAGCACCAGTGCCGCGTGCGCCTTCCACGCCATCGCTCCCCCCTTTTTGCCCTAAAGTTTTTATGCCCGACATTAGGGTTCTTGGGCAAAATCAGGTGTTCCATTCATACCCTAGAGCGATAGTTCATTGGCGATGGCGCCATAGGTGAGCTGGAAGTGCCCTTCCAAGCCATCGCCAAAGTTCTAGGGTTCTTGGGCAATCTCAGGAAAGGGTAAGCGCGAGGCGGTGATGGGAGCTCAGAATTACGACGACGACGAGGAGGTCGAGGAGGAGGAGGAAGAAGAGCCAGAAGGTGAGGATTTAGACGACGATGAAGATTATGAGGAAGAGGATAGGAAAAAGCGCAAGCGCAAGCAGAAGAGGAACAGCTATGTCGACGATGTAGCTGAGGAAGACGAAGACGAGGAGGACGATGCCCCGTCTAGGAAGAAGAGGGGGAGAAGCCGTGCTTCTGCTTTCATCGATGATGCTGCCCAGGTTGCGAGTGATGAGGAGGAGGAGGAAGAAGAGGAAGAAGAGGGTAAATTCTCTCTTTTGTTTTCCTGTTGTCCGTTTAAGTTTTCCATGCTTTGTTCACAGGATTTATTGAGGACACTATCCCGGAAGAAGAGAGCTCCCGAAGAAGTAGAATTCCCCAGCGTCCTGCTCTTCTCGATACTGGAGAAGATCTGGAGGATATCGAAATTGAGAAGATGCTTCAGCAGCGTTATAAAACTACGAGCTACGATACGTACGACGACTCTGAGGCCACTGTGGTTGAGCAGCAAGCGTTACTTCCATCAGTGAAGGATCCTAAACTATACATGTTGACTTGCCCGGTATGTGCGAAGTTTTTGGCAACTAGTCTTTTTTTCTCTGTCTCACTCTTTTAAGTTTTTCAGCAAGGCCAGAAAGAGAAGCTGTCGTCTGTTGA
>NW_003314423.1:0-9977 GCF_000143415.4 Selaginella moellendorffii | reverse complement strand
AAGAAATGACAGACGTACTGACTGTAGAGAAGAAGTCCTTTGACATTGACAAGGAAAACTGGGTGCGAGTCAAAACAGGCCTCTACAAGGGAGATCTCGCGCGGGTAAGCGTATTACGAGGCTGCTGAATAGTTTTTTGTTGTAATTTTTTGTCAAACAGGTACTTGACGTTGATCACGTTCGACAGCGAGCAAGGATAAAGCTTGTTCCTCGGGTAGAGATTCAAGAATTAGTGGCCAAACTTGTAAGTGCACTGTTTGTTTGTCTTGGATACTCTAACTCGGAATTACCTTCAGGAAGGAAAAGAAATTCCGAAATCAAAAGGTTTTTCTGTAAGGCCACCTCAACGTTTTGTTATGCAAGAACTCAGGTAAAACTTTTCCCTCTTGGGACATCTTTGAGTTTTTTTTTTTTTTTTTCCCTTTCATCCAGAGAAATGAAGGTGCATATCGAGAGACGACGTGATGCTCGTGGTGATCATTACGAGCAAGTGGCAAATATGCAGTTTATGGATGGGTACCTTATAAAGAACGTATCACTGAAAACTTTAAACGCCGTGGACGTCATGCCTTCATTGGACGAGCTTCAAAGCTTTCAAAAACCTGGTGATGACGACAGCGTGGACGCATTTGGGCTGTCATCCTCGAGAAAGCGTGGTCAGTTTGTGAAGGGCGACACAGTGGTGGCCGTAGAAGGAGATTTGAAAGGGATTCAGGGTGTTGTCGAGAAAGTGGACGAAGATAACGTCGAGATTCGTCCTGATAAAAAGTCAGGATTGAAGGTAAGCATTTGAAAACCATTTTTATTTATTTCAACACATTATTTGGATTGCAGGATGTGCTTAGATTTCACATCAAGCAACTTAGCAAACACTTCGAACCGGGAAACCATGTGAAAGTTACATCAGGAAAGCATGAAGGAGCAACGGGGATGATTGTGAAGATTGAAAGAGACTCTGTTATTATTCTTTCTGACACCACGAAAGAAGACGTAAGAAACGCCGCATTCCTGGCTGCTGGTTCTGATGTGCTACTCTTTTTTCAGGTCCGCGTGTTTAGGGATAGCATTGTTGAAACATCTGAGGTTACTTGTGGCCTAACCAAGCTGGGAGAATTCGAGCTTCACGATCTCATTGCGCTGGAGTATGTTTCTCTTTCTTCTAATTTATCTCATGTGTGAGAATGTGTTGATTTGCAGTCCAATGACGGTTGGTGTGATTGTAAGGATTGAGGCTGATGGATGTCAGGTAACTTTTCAAAAATCAGCTGTTACTTTTCTAATATGTGTGTATCTACAGGTACTCAAGGGGACACCTGACAAACAAGAAGTGATTACAGTCAAACAACGAGATCTCAGGAAAAGATTATACAACAAAATGATAAACACGCAAGATCGGGATACAAATGTCGTGAGTGTGAAAGACATTGTCCGAGTTGTTTCTGGACCTTTCAAGGTATTTTGGTTAAGTTGTAGAAATGTCTTGGTATCGAGTTTATTTTTCAGGGTAAGCAAGGGGTTGTAGAGCATATAAATCGGGGCATTCTTTTTGTACAAGACCGGCAACATCTTGAAAATGGAGGTTTTATTTGTGTTCGAGCAACATCTTGCCTAGCTTTGGGTGGCTCCAGAGGTGACAAACAGGTAGTGTGCTTTGGTTTGCATGAGTAGCGTTTAACCTTCAGCTATGCAGAATCATATAGCCGCTGCATTTTCTTCCTTGAAACCTCCTTCTCAATTCCTTCAATCTCCACGGAGAAGTCCAGTCAGGGGTCCGTACGGTCCTCCAAGTGGTAAGTAATAGAATTTTGGAAGTTTTTCTAAACGATAGTCGTTATGATCAGGCTTCGTGAGCAATCCTGGTCGGCGAAACGATAACTACGTTGGTCGAAGTGTGAAGATAAGAACTGGACCTTATAAAGGCTATCGGGGACGTGTGGTTGATGCTAGTGGTGGTCGAAGTGTACGCATAGAGCTGGAATCGCAAATGAAGATCGTCACAGGTACGACAGTCTGAAATACCAGTCTTCTGTTTACTTAACGTCTTGAACGGCCAGTCGACCGTGACATTCTCTCCGACATTGGAGACGTGCAATCTTCGTTCAGGTACAGGTTCAACAAATAACCATGCGACGAAACTGAGTTTCTTTTTTTTTCTTTCTCTCTCAGGGAGCCTACACGCTACGGCATGGGAAGTCAGACCCCAGTGCATCCTTCCAGGACGCCTATGCATTCTGCATACATGACACCTATGAGGGACTCATCAGGTACCGCAGCGAAAATGGAAAGAATATATAATCAAAGTCTGTTTTTTGCAGCGACGCCCATTCATGATGGAATGAGAACTCCAATGCGTGACAGGGCCTGGAATCCGACAACTCCTCTAAGGTGAACTATCCTTAGCCGTGTCAAGGACAGACATGCTAATTCCCTGTAAAATTCCAGGGACGACACCGGCTGGGGCGCCCACACTACGTCCCCACAATATATGCAACAGCCTGGGACGCCACTGGCGACTAGATCATACGAAGCACCAACGCCTGGCTCTGGGTGGGCAAATACTCCTGGGAGTTATGCTGATTCTGGCTCGCCAGTTGAAGCCGTCGCTCACTATGGTATTGATATTCATTTTTCATCACAATCCAGTCTAACTTGTAGTGTTCCTTTTGCAGGCAATCCATCAAGCCCATATCTCCCTGGAACTCCTGGTGCTCTGCCTATGACTCCTGCTGTCCCTGGAACTCCCGGCGGCCAACCAATGACACCAGGCAGCGGAGTTCTGGATCCTACATCTCCAGCTACCGGTAAAGTGTTCACAAGTTTAATCTTCCCAGCTGTTGGTGATGGATCCATCGTTACAGGCTTTAACATGCACGAGCTGGAGAAGCAATGGGGTTTGCCGGAGCTGATGGTCACCCTGAGACGCAATGGCGACACGATGATTGGAGTGATTGAGGAGGTCTTGCCGGTGAGTCGAGCTTCTCGATTCTTGCTCTTTGCTGGTGTGAGCGTAACGCAATGTGTGTGTAACCAGGACGGCTACTGTCGCCTCTCGATCGGCGACGACACGGTGACGGTGAGCCACTCGGAGATAGAGATTGTGCAGCCGGAGAAGAATGATAGGATAAAGGTCGTGTATGGCGAGTTTAGAGGCGTTAGCGGTAAGCTGATAGGAATCGATTCGGACGACGGCATTGTACGAACAGGCACGGACGTGAAGATCCTCAACATGAAGTTTTTGGGGAAAGTGGGGAAGTGATAGAACTCACACTTTTGTATAAAGATCTTGTATCTTCTTTGGAAATAACAACACAAAAGTTTTACATTGCGAATATTCGTGGTCTCCCGCCGTAATTTGGAATCTAGGGCTTCCGGAAGGTTAGGGCTCGTGGCGTGTGGTCGTGACGATGCTGCCCACGCTGGAGATGAAGCCGCCCGCGCGGCGCGGCTCCATCAGCAAGATCAGCCAGAAGACGCTGGAGGAGCGCCTGGATTTCACGCGCAAGCCGGTGCATTCCTTTCACGAGGCGCTGCTCCGCCTCCTCCCGCCCACGGCGCGGCAGAAGACGCCGCGGCTCATCAGGTCGGCGCCGTCGTCCGAGGTGAAATCGCTGGGGCAGCGCGAGTGCCACTGCGACCAGCGATCGCACAAGCGCAGGGCGGGTAGCGACGACAAAGTGGTGAGGTGCATTTGCGCCGACGAGGAGGGCAGCGGCGAGGACAGGAAGCCATCCTCCTGCGCTGCGAATTTCCGGTCCTCGGCAGTGTACTGTGAGGTGCACACACTTGCTTTTGGGTAACAAACAAGTTTTTCTTTCTGGGATTTTTTGTGAACTCTTTGTTCCAGGTGAAACTCGCCGAGCTTCTCAAGGAGCGGGAGAGCGAGCCTGGAATTCCGGATGTGCACAGAACTGCTGTATGCTGGGAGGTAACTTTTGCTCTCCTTTTTTTCCTCTTCTAGAACTGAAAAACACACGTTGAGATGGCAGATTTTCAACGAGATATGCAAACTAAGCATGCCCTTTTCTCGAGTTCTGTCTCATATAAAAGACGAGCTTCAGCATGCCATCTTCAGCCATTATGTCGTCCCACCCGGTACTACACCGACGTTTGAACAGGTACTTAAAAAGTCCCTTCTCTGTTTTGTCTAACAAGAGCCATTATCAGCTGCCGTACTTTGAGATCGTTAATAGACTGCAAGGAAAGAACAAGGAGTTGGAGGAGCAACATCAGAAATGGAGAGAAGAGCTCCAAGCAAGGCAGGCCGACATTCTCCGTATTGAAGAGCACATACAGGTATGTTTAGTTTACAGCTTCATAGATTCTTGTTTGCCTTGGACAGGTTTTGAGGGACCAGATAAAGGCAGCAGAAGCTGTTAGCAATGACTTGCAAACTAAGCTAAACACCACGATAAGCCTGTTGGAAGCCGCGAAATCGAAGGTATGTCATGAAAACTCGCTGACTGCACTTTTCAAAGCCTCCTTTTGGGTCATTTCAGGTGAAAATATTGCATGGTAAGTCGAGGGTTTTGAAGAAAGACTTGAAGAAAGCAAGAGTGCTGGTTCTGGAAGCTCGGGAGATAGCATACGAGAAGGTACGTCATCGCTCTAGATGCCAGCCGTTTCAACGGTTCACTTGCTGCAGGATGTCGAGAAGCAAAAGCACGAGAAGCTACGAGCTCAGTACTCCCAACTGGTCCACGAGTTGCAACACACGCAGTCCTTCCTTGAATCTGCACGTGTGGAAGCGTCTGACAGGTTTGGAATTTCCTACTCGCATGTTAAAACTTTTGTCACCACCTGCAGCGTGCCGAAGACTGTATATTGCGCAGCAAAGGTTGAAATGCTAGAATTGGAAGGCAAGCTTTCGGAGACGCAAGCTGAGATCGACGAGATTGCCAACAAAGTTAATCAAATGACTCCGAGACCGCAGTGGGGGCAGCTTTCAGGGAAAACAACAACGTGGCGAGCAACCACCGCAGAGCAAGTGTCCGCCATTTGCAGGGAGAATGCCCTGCTGTCCGATCAACTTTCATGCCTAGAGCTCGAGTGGACTGCAGCACAAGTTGCTCTCTCGGAGGTAAAAATTCTTCACTTCACAGTAACGTAACGTAATGCTGGGTGCTATTTCTATTCATTCTTGCAGCTTACGCTGAAGCTGGGACCGGTCGACGCCGAGAAACCGGAAAAGAAAAAGGATAAGAAGGGTGGAAAGAAAGACAAGAAGAAGAAGAAGAAGTGAAGCTGTTCTGGTTTCCTCTCGGGGTGGCAAACAAATTCGGGTTCCGCTAGCAATCTTCTGCCACAGTTTCCAACAAGACAAAAACGCGGAGACCTCAGCAGCGCAGTGAATCGAGAGGAAAGGGCCACCTCAATTATTGCGTGCGGATTGGATTCATCTCGTAGTAACGTCAGAATCTTCAATGTGGGAGAGAACGATCGGTTTTGTCGCTCTAAGAACACGTCCTGTACACTTGACGGCACGCTACTACTCTACGGTAAAAAAAAACAGCTCTTTCTTCTCTTTTTTTTTTCCTTACGTCAATCTAGGCGACGTCATGCGATGAAATACTGAATCGGAGTGGTCTCCTTCCATGAACAATGCTCCTGGGAAAGAGGAGGAAGACAACACTCGTGACAAGACGCATGAAGCAACGAGAGTGATCAACGCCAGCGAAGTCGATCACACACGACTTGGACTCGACGAGCAGTCCATGATCGACAGCCAGACAGGCTTTGATTCAAACGAAGAGAAAGCGACGAGACAATCGTTACCAGAGAAGGAGACGATGAAGAGATCATCGCTCCAATCATACAGATCATCGGTTCCTCCATCGATCATCGCTGGTACGTTTGCTATTGAGCTATGGTACGACCAGCGAGGGGCCAAAGCAGGGGACCACGAGAGAGTTAAAAGTCAAGGAATGGCAAGCGCTTCTTCGATCTTCGTACCAAGTGCCCGCGTACGTTATTCGAGCCCGCTTTTGTTTTTGCCCGCCACGCTCGAGACGCATCGCATACAAGTATTTTAACCCGTGGAAGTGTCACAAACCTTGGGACCCATGGGTTTTGCTTTGGTTTGATTTTTTCCAATCCACCTTTGGCTTTTTCTCACATGGCCACGAACATTATTGGCTGTGGCACATGAAGCCAATCTCGAGTATAAAATATCAACCTATAAAGTAAAAAGAAAAAAAAAAAACCTTTTTTTTGGTTTTTCTTGGAATTTTGGTTTGTGGGCCACCTTACGTGGTGGTGGCCTCGTTGTGTTGCGGTGTTACATTCCCCCCGTATAGTTTACGCCAACACATGATGATTTGAGGGGCGGCGAAACATGCTTCCCCACTAACCACGTATTTTATAGTAGATTAAATCAAACAAAGCCGGCCGTGCCAATTTGTCCAGAAATGCCACGACAAATCCTCTCACATGGATGTCAACAGTTATTTTGTTAACCTCACTTTAGCATATTCTGGAGTTTTTAGGTCATCCACCAGTACCATCCAAATCGCGATTCGCAAGTTATACTTAACATCCTCCATCGCCATCGTTGCAACAAACCCTACCCTTGGAATCTCTCCAGATGCCAGTCCAATCCATGATTGATTCCATGGCATCGAAGTTGACAGCCAAATCAATGTGGGGGATATTCCGGGTGTGTCCATCGGACGGTGGCGAAACGAACGGACGCTGCGCCAGTGCCCGGCCGGCCGGCCGGTCGCGCGCCAGCTATGAATGTGGACCATGTCAAGGCGGTGGGAATGGCATGTGGCCAGTGGCCAGTCTGGACACGACAAAACAAAATATGTGGGCGGCTCCAGTAAATAGAATGGCCAGGGCCCAATTTCTAGGGCACGGAGCCCCCCCTGGTTGTAGGGCAAGTTGGCCCACACTGTTTGCATGGGCGTGGTACTCCCCATCAATGTGCACTAAGTACTGCTGCCGAGCCCATGGAATTTGACTCGGGATCATTCTCACCCACCCACCACCACACACGCAATTCTCTCTTTTCTAAATGGGTCTCTAGATTTCCTTAAACGCCAGAGCCAAAACCTCGCATTCTTTGCCTTGTTCGTGACAAGAGGAACACACAGAAGTTCCATTGCCATGTCTGTTGGAGGGGATATTCCAGGTGGGATCCACGTCATCCCGCCACGCATTCAAGCCGACGCACGTTGGGCCTCTGGCAGCCCCGCGCGGGATTAGTTAACAATAATGACCGTTGGCTGCGCGTTCAACGAAAATGCCGCCACGTGGCAGCCACCGGTCAAACCCCAAACCCCGGGTGTTGTTTATCTTTAAACCTGTCGGGAAATCAGGCCGGCCGGCCGCCCTCTTGGCGACCCCAGCCGGTTTCCCGGCCACGCTCTTGAGCGAGGCGGTTACCGGCACCCACCGGTCGCGAGCCCCGCCACCGACACGTGGCCGAATTTCCTGGCTGAGCCGGTTTTCTTTCCGCCATAGCTACACCTCCACCTCGCCTCTTTCTTCTTGTGCGCGCGACGCAAAGCATTCTTTTTAAGTGAATGTAAAAAAATTTATTCCAGCTGTGTAGATTAGCCCTCGCTAGGGTTTGATGATGTAGAGCGTGAGCGGAGAGAGAGGCTATGGCGGAGGAAGCGCGGTGATCATTAGGGTTTAGCGAGTTTTTTCAAGTGTCCCTACACTGGAATCGCAGGGTCCCGGCGCGGAGAAGTCCACTGTTTCAGAGTTTTTTTTCTGCAGCGCTTTTCTTGAATTGTTCCGTGATATGATGTTTGTCGTGTGTGTCCCCGATCGAGATTTCACTCAATCTAGCTGCTCTCGCCTCGAATCTTTGATCTTTCCCCTCGAATCGGTCCTTCTTTCCAATCTTTGCCAGTAAAGAACGCAAATCGTCGCGGCCACAGAGAGAGAGAGCGAGAGAGGAGAAAGAGAAGCTCCGTAATATCACGCGGCGGAGCTCCAAAGATACAGTGAATGCTGCGCGGCAGCAGATCGATCGGAATTGGAATCGTCTTGGCGACATTTCGATCGATGCAAAGAAGCGGCATCTCGATCTGACCGACACGCGCTCGCTAGCTCCGTTTTGGCGTCCGTGAGGATGCAAACGTATGGAGTTCCTCCCGACGTGCAGCAATTCGTGGTCGGGAGGGGGCCTGGCGGCGGCCACGCCTCGCATCACATGTTCTCGATCTCTTCCCAGGAAATCCATCACTCACAGCAGCAGCAGCAGCAGCAGCAACACGCGGTAGCAGCAGTGGCGGCCGCGGCGGCGGCGCACCACCATCTCCAAAGCTCCAGTGCATCACACCAGCGAATTCAGCAGTCTCATCACCTCCACACCCAGCAGCAGCAGCAGCAGCAAGTCGTCCAGCAGCTAGGACTCAGCCCAGACTCGGCCGAGGCGCCATCGCCCATCGCAACGCGGCCATCTCCAAGCGGCAGCGCGGCCTACAGGCAGACGCTCACGACGATTGGCGACGACGAGACCACCGGCGAGGAGCGAGGAATTGGCGGCAATCGATGGCCGCGGCAGGAGACATTGGCGCTGATAAGGATCCGGACCGAGATGGACGCAAACTTCCGGGATTCTGGTCTTAAGGCGCCGCTATGGGAAGAAGTTTCCAGGTATATAATTCGCTTCTCTCTCCCATAACTCCTGTTTCATTGCTTGCGTGCTTGCGAGAGATCCTGTCTTGAAACCCATGAGATTCACACTCATGGCGAGGTAAAGCCTTCATACTTCTTGTGTGTGTAAAAAGGGACTTTCGCGTCCTCGTTGTGTGAGAAATTCTTCCTTCTTTGGACTGACCAGCATTTGTGACGATCTCGCAGGAGGCTTGGCGAGCTGGGATTCCAGAGGAGCGCCAAAAAATGCAAGGAAAAGTTTGAGAACGTCCACAAGTACTACAAGAAAACCAAAGGTGGCAAAGCCGGTAGACAGGATGGAAAATGCTACCGATTTTTTGCGCAATTGGAAGCTTTGTATGGGTCTAATTCTAGTGGAGCAGGTGGTGGCCCAGCCACAGTTGGAGCTGGCGCTGCGAATTTGCTGCAAGGCGAGGATCACAGCAATGGGCCATTCCTCCTGTCCAGCGGAAGTGGGATGGCGCCAACGACGACCAACGGAGCGAATTCCTCGGGCCAGAGATTTTCGGAGAACAGCGACGGCGCTGCGAACTTGCTCTCGGATACCGATGACGAGGAGTACGACGAACCGGACCGGAACGACAAGAGGAAGCGGAAGAGGAAGTCTTGGGCTTCGCAGATGCTGTTCCTCGAGAACCTGATTCGCAAGTTCATGGACAAGCAGGATTCCATGCACAGGAAGTTTCTCGAGGCCATAGACAGGCGTGAGCAGGACAGGCTGCTCAAGGATGACGCATGGAGGAAGCATGAGCTGGGGAGGATCCAGCGCGAGCAGGAGCTTCGGTCGCAGGAGCGGTCAGTTGCGGCGACCCGGGATGCTGCGCTCGTGGCATTCCTGCAGAAAGTGACTGGCCAGACGCTGCAGCTTCCGCAAGCCATAACTCCGGTTGCAAAGCAGCAGTCGGACTTGCAGGATGAGGACTTCAAAGAGCACTTCGATCCCAACAGCAAGAGGTGGCCAAAGCAGGAGGTGCACGCCTTGATTCGTCTCAGGAGCGGGATGGAATCGAAGTTCCAGGAGCCCGGTGCTAAGGGCCCGTTATGGGAGGAGATCTCCACAAGCATGGGACATATGGGATACAGCCGGAGCTCCAAGCGCTGCAAGGAGAAGTGGGAGAACATCAACAAGTACTTCCGAAAGACAAAGGACAGCTCCAAACGGCGATCAGAGAATTCAAAGACTTGTCCCTACTTCCAGCAATTGGACATGCTCTACCGTACCGGCGTCCTCACTCCTCCCAACAGCAGGTGCCTGACTGATCAAACCGCCGCAGTAAACGAACTCCAGGAACGCCTCAGTGGTCACAGAGAGGATAGCAGCGGGCAGCCCCCGGAGATGCTAGCAATTA